>NW_027094024.1:0-108544 GCF_019434415.1 Metarhizium acridum | reverse complement strand
TTTGTATTCATCTAAATATCTAGCATATAAAGATTGATGCCTTGTTCAAGATCTTCATCGGGGCCCCGTTCTTGGTTCTATATCCATTTCAATGGCAAATGTGCTCTCTGCGTCGTGAGGTGTACGACCATCCCTTGCGCAAACTTTTTCTCCAATACGATCTGTTTAAGGGAGCGATTTGTCGCAATACTCCATTGGTGAATTGCCGCTGAGACATATAGTCCAAAAGGGAATGACGATATTTATCGTCATCCAAGTTGTCGAAAATATTTCGAATGAAATCATGCAATGCAGCAAATTGCTTCGTTCAACAATATCGTGAAACGCATTTCACTGCAGGGATGGATTCACCCCAAGGACATCGCTATGTTCCACTCACAGGTGTTGTCTAATGCCTAGCACCATCTTTTTAAGCCGACGTGTAACTCTCGCAGGAAACGGTGTCGAAAATCACAAGGCAAAAAGAGCTCAGTTCAGAAAGTTACATGGAATGGTTCCATGCTGAGCCTCAATTCGGCCAGCCATTCCTCATTGTTTGGCAGGAATTAGTCAACCTGCCGCGAAACCCTGTGACGGGAACAATCTGCGGCACACAAGAGTTGTGCAAACTCCCTGGTCGAGAATTTCAAGTCTTACCGTCTCGCGATTACCAGAGCTTAAAGTCTACTCAAGAGCGTCTAGACAGATGGCAATGAGCCGAACCCTTGCAAAATCATCGAGTCCAAACCGGCGACTCAGCCTGCTCCGACAATCGAAAAGTGAGAGTCTGAACGCAGACAGACCTTGGACAAGTGCCGAGAAGGGAGCCCTGACTCTCGAAAGTTCGATGACTGCAACAAGAAAGTTCAAAGGGCGTTAAGGCAAGGCATGGGTCTGCGGTTTCGTACAGTGTCCCTACAAATGGGAATCCCATGACATTCTTGTTCACTCCTTCTTCAACTCAGTGTTGTGCATCATTTTTTTAGTCGGTTGGTATCGATTAGATCGTCGTAATCACGGAATTATGCCATAGCTTCAATTAGCATATCTTTGGTACGGTCAAACGGGCATTATAATAGAAGATGAACGGCAAGACAAGACTGTGAAGCATATGACCATTATAACCACCCTTTATATGGCATGTTGTTATTAGACAGGTACGTGCCAAGATTCTTGCCGATTCCATGAGAAAAAGTAACATTAAAGGCTAGGCAGGCTCTTCGTAGCGGAAGGCTGCTGTCATAAACACGATGGCACTGTAGTCTCATGGAAAGAATTCTACTGTCTGCTCAAAAGAGTACCGGGTTAAGTTGGTCCTTCTGGACTGGAATCCTCCCAGACTAAAAGTCGTCCTCCCAGACTAAAAGTCGTTGGGCAGCAGTACTGCCACCCAAGCAGTGCAAGCTGGTTCGTTGGTGAGGTTGCAGATGTGCGCCTCAGCTCGATTCCGCCTCACTTTTAACTGCTCATATATTTACAGCCACTTGCCGACGTACGCCCAAGGCTAAACTGCGACGATCGATTCGTCTTATGGCTACTAATGCATATTCAAGTCCTCCTTCCATGTTCAATGCCTACTCTGGTCCTATACATCAGTTATTTGACAAGTCGCTTTTGAGCATGCGCCAGCCTGGCCAACGGCCCAAGCAACACAGTGGACAAAATACCGCAGGCTCTCATTGACCAGTTGGTCACGATTGATAACGCCACGTTGGATCTCAAATGGCTCCTTACTCATATCGAGTGCTCAATGCTGAGTCGGAGGAAATCAGGCTCGTTCGGTTGCAGCCCGGCAATGGGGACGATGAGATCTGTTTGGACATTTTCCATGTGCTACTAAAGCAACCAACACGGCAGTCATATCAAGTCAGAAATAGCGTCATGGAGTTGCAAAAGACACTTCCATCGGGTCGAGTCGTCAAAGAGACTCTTGACGGCCGATACATCTTCGCCTACCGAGACACAAATGTAAGACCAAGCTCATGGGACCATCCTGACCCAGGCTTCGATCGAGCTCGTTACGAATTAAAGGAGGAGAATTATCTGCCTGGACCCTTGTACGAACCAAAGTACGAAGCTTTGTCTTACACTTGGGCATCGGAACTCGGCTCTGTCAAAGCCAATGTGTCTAGCGGCTCAATGTCTGCTCGTCAGTTGTTCGATGAGATAGAACTCGGTGGCAATCTCGCCAGTGCCTTGAAGCATCTTCGGTTCAAGGACAAGAGTAGGGTGCTTTGGATTGATGCAATCTGCATTAATCAGAAAGACGATACAGAGCGCAGCATCCAGGTGAAAAGGATGGGGAGTATCTATTCTTTTGCCCAAAACGTGATAGTTTGGCTTGGCCCAGAAGGCCAAGACAGCACACATGCACTTTCGACTCTACAGTCTTTAGCAAAGCAGGTAGAGCTCACCATTGACAACGCCCTGTACGCTACCCCTGGAGCGTCAGAGCCTACCTGGTATCATCCCTTCTGTCCCTTGCCCGACGACAGATTCGATGCCAGGACATGGTCGTCTATCAAGTCTTTGTTCAACCGAGCTTGGTTTAGTCGAGTCTGGGTTACTCAGGAGGTTGCACTCGCAAATCGCTTCACAGTCGTGCACTGCGGCGGCTATTCTATGCCATGGCTCCATGTCAGGAAGGCGATCGGTATACTACTCGCCAAGCAAAGCACCCCGAAGGACATCAAATCGATCCTAGACCCTCATTTCCCGGGGATCCCTGCACCAAAGACAAGATCTCTCTTACACCTTTTGGCATTCGTTAGACGGAGAAACTGCCAAATACTGCACGACAGAATCTATGGCATACTCAGTCTAGCCTCTCCGAAATTTTCGAGCTTGATCGAGCCGAAATACACAGAGCCAGCCGCGCGAGTCTTCACAGATGCCAGTATTGCCCATCTACAGCTCACGAGTCGTCTTGAGCTGCTTCAGTGTTGTTCCATTTCCAACCCATACCCTGGGGTACCTTCTTGGGTGCCAAACTGGGAGAGCGGACCGAGGACGGTGTTGTTCGGTTGGCGCACAGGACATTTCAGGCAGGCGTCAGGCCAGTCAGAGGCGCACTACTCACTGCTATCTGACAATACCCTCCAGGTGACTGGTGTGAGATGTGCTTGTGTAGAATCAGTCGGTGGTGCTGCCGAGGGGGGTCCAGACCAGGTTTTCGATACTATCCGCACCTGGGAGCCCGAGGGCCTGCGCGAACGCAATTATCAGCCGGGTGGTTCAATGCTTGACGCCTTCCTGGAAGCAATATTTCAGGGTTGCTTTCGAGACAGATTTCCTCGAGCCGTATCCTGGCCAATATTGTCCGAGCTTCGCGAGCATTACCTTGCTCTCCTATCCGGGACAGACCAGCGTAATAGCATAACACAACATCTCCGAAACGGCGTCGCCAACGGGGCCACATTTTTCACAACAAAGGAAGGATATGTCGGTGTAGCGGGGCAGCATGTCAACAAAGGTAGATGCTTCGTGCCATCGTCTGTTTCCCTTGGAGACATTAGCTGACCTTTCCTTAGACGATGTTGTGTGCACTTTGCTGGGCTGCAACACGCCTATGCTTATTCGCCGCCCTCATGAATCGCAAGACATGTTTCACTTGGTAGGTATCTGCTTTGTACCTGGCTTGTTGGATGGCGAGAGTCTCTTGGGTTCTCTTCCGGATGACTGGAAAATCCAAATGGATTTCAGGAATGGTGTATACGTGCCGGTTTATAAGAATACGTCGACTCATCACAGTCAGTTGCAAGATCCGCGGCTGCAACCTCTCAGCCCTAATTGGTCTGGGATCACTAAAGAGAGGACTCAAGATGATCCCTATTTCCTCCAATGGTTTAGAGACGAAAGTGGATGTCGGACCATGAACTCAGATCCCCGGCTTCTTCCGGCTGCGCTGAAGGAGCAAGGTGTCATTTTAGAACAGTTCAATTTGATATGAAAACCTGTGATTTAGGGCTAGTTTGAGGAGAAGGATACGACAGTTCAATTTGGCAATTACAATTAAGTCGCAGATCAATTCGTTCAGCTGCTCTTTGCGGTGTGCTTGCTGCACAAAGGCCGACTTGAGACAATTAGAGTTAAGTGCTCCTGTCACGCTCAATAGAAAGCGACAACGACTTGGTAGCCGGACATGTCGATAGACTCTTTTGATCCGCCCACCTGCTTCCCGTCGAATGCCAGTTGTACTAAGGATGGATATGCGCCCTAAGCATCGAGTACCTTGCCGCACTACTACTCAGGTTCACACAAGAACAACGAACAGCAGAGCTACGCGGCAGGGTGACTACTGTGTATGCCAAAGAGCTTCTTTGTCGAATAGTTCCAAAAAAGGTGGAAGCTGAAAGCAAGATAGAAGATGTTCTTTCTGCAGGTTAGTCTACCGTCTAGTAAACTACATGTTAGGTATTACTAATAATATCAAAGTCGGGGAAGCTGTGAACAAAGTCCGAGGTGGTGTTCAAGGCACAACTAACCCAATGTAATGCATGAGACTTGATACGCAGGGTCTCCTTTACTTCTACCTAGACTTCCATAATACGGGCAATCGGATACTTGACAGCGTGACGCGGACTCTTATCAGCCAGCTTTACTCAAAAGGTGAAGATACGCGGAAGAATTGGATTCTCTCTTCTCCTCTTGCCAAGACGGACGTCGAGGGCTAGTCCCAGGAGGTTATAACCTGAAAGTGGCCCCTGTTTTTATCATCACTTGCACTGGTCAGAGACGACGGCAAAGAATGTCCAACCTCAATCTACAGCTCAAGTCTGCACTCCCAGCATATAACTGTTTTATTAAACACCAATATGTAATCCAGTGTGCCCTTTTTGCCACATGCTTCCTAGCCCTGGCGTCGCTGAGCCTGGGCCAGATCCTGTTCCATCTGCCGTTGTGTTCCCCTGCGGTTTACTATCTTGCCGGTGTGATCCCGAAATCCATATTCCCAGACATGCTCCTCCGGATCCGATCGAGACCGAAACATGGGGGCCGCACGGGGCGGCAAATGGGGATTAGTGCTATAGCGCCACTGCAATTCGATGGCACGGCGCGCGGCTGCGCTTGCCGCGCTTGCCAGATGCACCTCTTGTTCTTTCAAGTGAAGGAGGAAGTTGCTGCGCAAAAGCCAAGATTTTCCGTAGTCAGGACACGACGCAAGTTTGCATGGGTAAGCCCAAATTTCCCCAGAGGGTGGGAGATCGTCGTCCACCTCGTCATCAAACTCTGAAGGGATAGATGCGCTGATGGTAGAGGGATGCATGTTGTTTGTGCAGACCGACTAGAATCAATGATGCCATACACTTTTGATATCGCAGCCAGAAAGGTCTCGCGGGGTTGTGCCACTTATGAAGGGTTTCCGCACAAGGCTGAAGAGCCCAAACCAGCTGCATTCATGCCCAATGAAACGTTCTATGCAGCTACACGTCATGTAGCGTCTGAATCATCACGGCACAGCGTCAACGACTTGGCTTACAAGTCGAAAGCCGCGCTGAATGGCGAGGCTGAGAGCAGTAGTTAAATAGCCAACGTGCTGAGGACGGAAGGGAAACACAAGGTTTCCTGCCGCAGCGGATGCTTATATTAGGCGATAAAGACATTGCTCTCATGCGATATCGAAAGAGCCCTGAGTGCTGAATAATCCCACCCTTCTCCAACCGGTTCCCCTGCGACATTCCGTGCTGAAGTCGTGTCGCCATAACCCCTCACCATCCCGCTTGTTTCTGACAGGCTCGCCAGCCATCGCAGCTTCATCTATTTCGGAACCTCCCGTCTCAGTAATGCTCTCCCAGTCACTCCGTCCGAACCATCATGATGCTATAATTGGAGCTCTCTTGCAGGCTAGTTTGGCACAAAAAACTGACGGTAGTCGCTTTTCTTGACGCACAACAGAAGTGGACGATGGGGTTTTGCGATCCTTCTTTGATATAAGCTATCGCTGTATGTCTTACGTCGCCGTATATTATGTAGCTAATTTAATTCCAAGACTCTGCTCTCTAGGCTCCTCCGAGACTCAGTATGATGAACCAGGAAGCCCCCATACGCTGCGGGAGAGAGCCTACTACCTACAACGATATCTCTCTCTAATCTCGACCATGTTCGGTCCTTCTGGCTCATATGACCCGACCGCTTCTATCCCTTAATGGCAAAGCTTCCTCTCCGACTAACCTGCTGAGCCGCTTTCCTCTAGTAAGACGCAAGTCTTTGCCAGAATCTGTGATGATTATTGAAAGAATATGGAATATGGCCAGTGTCTGGTTTAGTGCTAAGAGATTACAAGCGATACGGCCTTTAAAAGGCTTTCGTCCATGTTTTTTGCCTCCGTTTCGACGCAATATTTCAACGGATCAGGTCATTACCACATGGGCTCAACTTGGCCGGCAGCCGGCACATACTTCTGGGCGTTTTAATTCTTAAAGTGCTTCGTTCAAAGTATTTATCTAGGAGAGCCCGAAGCCCACTTTCAAAGACGAAAGCCTCAAGAAATGCCCTCTCCCTTGAACGGCAGAAAGATTTGTACGATAAGACTATTATATCAGCGGCGTATGAGAAGATTTCGGACCCTGCCCGTCAAGAGATTCCTCGATCTTATAACATACGTGTGCTGCGAAGGGATCGCCGTGTAAGACGTTTTATACACGGCTATTACAAGTTGTGTAACATAAAAAAGTGTACTGTAGCATTCAACAGGGAGCGTAGGAAACTTTTCAGTTACCATGGCACAGGCAATATAAAGTTCTCTCACGTAAGTGCACTACGACGTTTAAGGGGATTGTATTGTTAACAGTCTCTGCTCCGACCTGAGCAATCTTCTTTATAGCGTATTTGTTAATAAAAGCTCATGTATCACAATTCTCTTAGGCATAAGTCTCAAACAGTTCTTGATATAAAGAGAAAGCTTTCTGTTCGTAGCTAATACTACTATAATGCTATCTCCTTTAATAGCATTCAACCGCTCGAGACAAAGAACCATGTATAATAATACGAATCCCTATTAGGCAAGTAGCGCGCCGAGGCTTCTTACAGAGATCGTTTCAAGTTTCGAAAGGTACAATCTTAGACAAGCCCGATACACAATGCTCGTGTATTGTGGCTTCAATAGCTTCCATCCAGGCGGCTACTTTTCCAGCTCGCATTTGATACTGCCCTAAAATGGGGGTTAGTATGTTTGTATGAGATAGGGCTTAGTTGCTTGGTCACATACAGGAGTGCCGCCGAACCTGCTGACAAGTTCGGATTCACACGTCTTGCACTAGAGCAGTCCGCTGCATTAGCATGCAACTTCTTCGTATTGACACGAGTTGAATCACTAACCCCCCCTGCCTTGGCACAAAGCTCGGGAAGCTCGCTAAACGGGTGGCAATCGTTTGGTTCGCCGAGGCAAGGTCCAGGATTGGCCGGAGACCATTCGTCGCAGTGCAAAACGCTGCCTTCCTGTGGGACCAAGTGTTAGTAGTAGAAAAGGTGCTTGAAGAGGAAAAGGGCGCAGGTACCTCTACTTGGCACTCGATTTTGGAGGCATCAGAGCCATGCAAGGCAACAAAATTTTTCACCGTCTACAGCAGGGTTAGTGACGCAAATCTTTGAATCAAGATGGATCCTTGCCTACCATGTTCTCTTGTTGAATTTGTTTCAAGAGACCACATGTTTTGATATTGGCCCAGAAGAAGATCCAGGTAGCTGGTGGGAGAGCTGCGAGCTCCTGCTCGGCTAGACTCTTTCTAATGCATTCCTCGGTGTCTGTCTTGCATTTGTCCATGTTGATGTTTTCGGCTCTCCCGCAAACATCTTCTGCGCTGTGAGCAATCTCGGCACTCTGCTGGTCTCGCGGAATCGCCAAGGCGCCGGAAACAGCGAGCACAATGCTGAGAAACTTCATCTTGCCGATCTAGGTAGTGATAGCTGGGACGTGAGCGAATGTTGAGCGGTAGAGACCAATATGCAGCAGTGAAAAGCCAGTGATGGTCAGCATGTCGATGTTTACAGAGGATGGAGAGTCCCTTTAATACTCGTGCCGCGTCTCGCTTTTTTTGAGCTCGGAATGAGTAGCTGAGTCTAGAAATAGGGGTTGGCACGAGCATTAGTCGTCAATGCAAGATGCATAATGAAGAGTTGGTTTTGCTTTAACGCTAAGAGTCTTGAAACACGCAGAAATTAAATGTGTTGTAGCCGAAGCACCACTATATCGTATAGTCATGGCAAGGCAGCTACGGTGTGAGGGCTCACGGAAGGGAGCTATAGCGAGGTCACAAGAGCTCGTAATGCAACTGACAAGTTATATTGTAAGAGAGCTAAAAGAAGTCAAGAAGTAAATTATGTATTAAAGGAAAAGAGCTAGCTTAAAAGTACTAGTATAATAATAGTAATATAATACCTTACACGTAATTATATAAGCCTTATATTAATAGTATCTTACACGTGATTATATAGGCCTTAATATCCCTTTATTTAAAAAAAGATAATAGCTTTATTATTATAATAATAAAGGAAAAAAAAAAGAAATTTACTTTAATAATAAAGAGTATAATAAGTTTCTCTCTTTTATATAATTCCTTTATTTTTATTTATTTCCCTTTATTTTTATTCTTTAATTCTCTTTCTTATTATATACACTTAATAAATACACTTATATTAATAGTATTTCTAGCCTAAGCGTTATTTTTTAACGTAATTATATTATTATTATTATTAGAGTTAATTATATTATTATTATTATTAATTACCTTACCTTAAGTATTACTATTAGCGTTTATTAAGTTAATATTATTACCTTAAATATTACTATTAGTATTAATAGTATTACCTTAAGTATCTTTATTAATAGCTATTATACTATTTATACTAATAATATTAGTATTACCTTAAGTATCTTTATTAATAGCTATTATATTATTTATACTAGTAGTATTAATATTATCTTAAGTATCTCTATTAGTAGCTTTATTCTTATAGCTAGTTATTATAATATTAATAATAGTAAAGATTATTAGTTTAGCGTTATTTAAGCGAGATACCTTTTTTAGTTTATTAATAATAAAGCTAATTACTTAAAGTAATTATTTAACTTAATAAGCTTATTTACTTATTAATAAAAGCGTATACTTTCTTTAAGCTTTTTATTTTTTACTAGGTAAAGGCTTTATTATATTAATACCTTTTATTAAAAAAAAGAGATTATAAGTAATATTATTAAAAGTAAAGTTAATATTAACGTTATTAATAAGGTATTTATACGTATATAGGTTTTAATAATTTTTAATAGAATATTTAATATAACGTTTATTCTTTTATTTATTCTTATATTTATAGTAAACTATATTTATAGGGTATTAAGCCTTATAATAATTAAATTATAAATAATTATAGTAAAACTTATTATTAAGTAATAAGTTTATATATATATATAAGTCTCTTTATAGTATTATTAAAGTTTCTTAAGAATATTATTTTACTTAATAAGAAATTTATTATTTATTATAATTATTTAACCTAATATAACGTAAGATAAAGTTACATTAAGTCTCTTAAAGTCTTTAATAAGATTTAATTTATTATTACGTATTAAAGTTATAATAATATACTTAAATTAAAAATTAATAGAGTTATTAATAGTATAAACTTTAATGAAGCTAAAAGAAAGTTCTTATAAAGTAATCTTATTAATAAGCGCTTAATATAAAATTACTTATTACTTATATATATATAAAATAAGAACTTAATTATAATATATTAGTTATTTATTTATTAAGTAATCTTTAAGTTAAGGTAACTTAAACTCTTATAAAATTTAAATAGTATATTTCACGTAAAAATAAGCTTAAGTCTTATTAATAAATAATATCCCTTTAATCTCTTTAAAAGAGTTAATATTAATAAGAATTTAATTTAATAATATACTAGGTAATAATTAGTTCTATTATATTTTAAGTTATTTTATAATATTATTTCCCCTTTAATTTATAATAGTAACGTTACTAGTATTAAGTTAAAAGACTATAAAATCTTAAATAATACTTTAAGGGTAAAAGTTCTTATTAAGATTTACGTTAATAGTAGCTAAATAAGTAGCTCTTTTTAGTAGACTTATAAAGGCTTAATTAAAGATTTAATTATACTTAAAGTTCTTTAACTTATTATTAATTATTACTTTAAAGGAAATAACGTAGCTATAAGTTAAATTAACTAGTATAAATTACTTAATATCTTCGTAAATAACACGTAAAATTATAGGCTATTTTATAAGAGAAATAAGATTTAATACTTTTATTAATTAGCTAGCCTTATTAATAATTACTAGAATTAAAGACTATTCTTAGTAATAATTAATAATTTTAGCTATAATTATAATAATAATAATAATAGTTTAATAGTAATTAAAGATAAAGGCGTAAAGTTCTTTAACTTTAACTATTACCTTTAAGTACTTAATATATTATTTAATAGGATTTATATATTTAACCTTAATTATTACTTTAATTTTTAGCTAATAATTAAAGTATTTAAGAAGAGCTTTATAACTTTATAATGTAAGAGATAATAGGTAAAAACTAAGGTTTCACTTATTATATACACGTATTAAATCTTTATTAATATTATGTAGCGGTATTTATACTTACAAGTTAAAGGAAGTTAAATAGTGTATTTAATTGTAGCTACGTTATTAATATAAGAGAATAGGCACACGTATAAGTCTTTAATTTAATAAGTTTCGCCTTTATAATTAGTTTTATAAGGTCTTTTATTAATATTTTATTAAGTCTTTTAATTAGCCTTATATAAGCTTATATTACGTAGCTAAATAATTTAAGTTATTTAAGTACTTAATTACACTTATAATAAGCTATAGCTTAAAATACATGTAATTAAAATTACTAGTATTTTAAAAGTATTTAATTGCTTTATTTAAATTAATTTACTACTTATTTAAGAATCTTATTATTCTTAAGAAGTAAGTTATAGAAATTAAAAAGTAATTAAATTATAATACTACGTATAAAGTTATAAGTGTATATATATATTACGTTTAAGCTAATAAACATAATAGTTTCGCTTAAGTAATATTTTTATTAAAAAAGAATTATTTAATCTCTTATAAAAGGTACTTTCTAGCTACTATAAGAATAAATTTAAATAAGTATAAAGGCCTAATAATATTTCCGTTTAAGAGAATATAAAAGAATTATAATTATAATAAAATAAACTAAAACTAAGAAAGAAATTATAAGTAAATTATAAAGATAATTTAAACTATTTAATTAAGTAAAGAGAAATTATAATAAAATAAAAATTACTATAATTAAGCCAAAATTAAAGAGTTATTTTAAAGGTCTTTAATTAAAATAAGAACGTACTTACCCTTTAAATATTAATAGACTTATAGTTAAAAAGAAGACTTTTATTAAAATAGCTTAAATTAGTTAAAAAAGAACTAAAAAGAGAAAGAATTAATTAATTAATTAAAAGAATATAATATTTCTTATAGTATCTCTAATAACTATAATTTTATAGCTAATTATAAGAAATAACGCTATAATATTTACTATTTTAGCTTATAAAATTATCTTTATAATAAAATTATCTTTAAAAGAGATATAAAAGATTATTTTTAAGTTAAGTAAACTAATATAAATATTTCTTAAATATAATTAATTAAATAATTAAAAAGAATTTAAAAGAAAAGATTTTATTAATTTATTTATTATTAGTTAATAAGAAGTTATTAAGAAAAACTTATATTCTTATTAATAATACTCTCTTTAAGAATTTAACTTAAAGAAAAAAGAGCTTATAATTAAAAAGCTAAACGTTTTAAGATTAATTAATTTTATTAGAACTTATAATAAGAACTTATTTAAAGCTATAAGCTAATAAAACCTTATTTTATTTACTAATATAAGCTTTAACTTTAAGGGATTTATTAAAATTCTTAAAGAAGTTTTAAGTAAAAAAGAAATTTTAATTATATTTTAAAAAGCCTTTAAAGTTAAACCCTTTAATAAAGAAAATATCTTTAACTTCTTAAAGAAATTTAAGAAGAAGATAATTACCTTAATTATTTTAAAGAAAAAGTAAATAAAGATATTAAAATATAATATTACTTTTTTTAAAAGAATACGTATTAAAACCCTTATAATTACTAGTAATTAAAATAAAGCTAAAAAGAAACTTCTCTTATAGTATAATATAATTAACTAAAATTAAATAAAGACTATAATAAATAAGCTAAAAAGTTTTAATACTTAATATTTAAAAGAGATTTTTAAGACTCTTTATTAGCTATACCTTTATTAAAGCTTATAAAGTAAAGCTAAATCTTTTACGTAAATAAAATTTATCTCTTAATTAAATACTTTATATAAAGCCTTACTTAATTATTTAATTATAAGCTTTATAAATAAGAAAGAGTATTTATAAAGTAAAACTATCTTAAAGAAGTATATTATACTTTAAAGTAAGTTAAATAAGTATATATAAGCTAAGCTTAAGCTTATAAATTATAACTTAATTATATTAGAATTAAGGTACTTACTTTAAGACTAAGAGTATATCTTAAAGACTATTTATAAACTAATAAAAGATATTCGTAAAAGTAACTTAAATAATTATAAAAAGTAAAGCTTATATTAAAATAAATTTATAATTAAAGGTATAAATAAAAACTAAAAAGAGAATAAAGAACCTAGCTTTATTATTAGTTCTTCTTTTAATTAAATAAATAAAATTATAAAATAACTTAAAGAGATAAAAATCACGTTAATTAAGTAAGTTAAGAGATAAATTAACCTAAAAGAATAACTTAAGTCACGTTAAAAGAACTTATCTTAAGAAAGTAATAAGCTTAATTAAAGTAATTAAAAATTAATTTAATTTAATTATATTTAATTTAAGAATAAAGAATTAAATAATAATAATATTAATAATTACTTTAAAATTAATTATATTTATATAAAAGAACGTTAAGAGATTTAATACTATTATTATAATAATATAAGATATTTCTTTAAGAAATACCCTTACTTAAAGTATAATTAAATGCTTAGCTTTACCTAATATAACGTAAACGCGTATATTCTTATAATTAGTATTAAAGTATAGAAATATATTATACTATTATAACTTTTATTTTAATTTCTTTTTATCAAAAGCTACGTAAAAAAGCTTATTATACTTTAAGTTAAACTATTTTTAAATGTATACGTTTATATATACTTAAATTAAGTAAAACGCTTTAAAGATACCTTATTAAAGAAATAAAATACGCTATAAAAAGAGATTAAAATACTATAAAAGAAGTTAAAGTAAATTAATATATTTAAGTAAGTACTAAAAAAGAGTAATTCTTATAATTTACCTTTAATTAAACTCTTATTTATTATAATAATTATAATATTTAAAATACATGTAATAAAAAGCGCTTAAACTTATAATTTTAAATTTAAAGTTAACCTCTTAATAAATATAAACGTATATAAGTAAGTAAAGCTTAAAGATAATTAAAATAATATTAAAATAGAAATAAAAAGAGTAAGATTATAGCTTAAGATAATAAAGTTAAGCTAAAAATAATTAAACTTATTAAAGATAAAGCTAATAAGTAAGTATAAATAATATAATTAAAGGGAAATTATTTAATTAAGAGAATTATAATATAATTATATAAAGAAACGCTTTTTAAGAAAATTAGCGTTTTATTAAAAGACTTATATTAGCTACTTTTAAGCTTTATAACTTTAATAAGAAATAAAATTAATAATTACGTTAATAGTATTAATAATATTAGGTAATATAATAAAAAATAATAACTCTTTTAAAGAAACCTATTAAGTTTATAAATAAAGATACTTTAAAATTAAATTAAGTAATTCTAATATTTAATATAGTATTAATTATAAAGAATTATATTAAAAATAATTAAAATATAATAAGAATCTTAAATAAAGAAAATAATATATCTTTAATAAGCGTAAATATAAAACTTTAAGTATTACTTATAAAAAGGCTTTAAGGTATATTTAAATTAATTAATTATTAAATTAACTTTTAGGTAAACTTAATTTTATAGCTTAAAGAAATTCCTAAATATACGTAAAAGTTACTATACTTATAAGTATAACTTAATTATAAGAGAGCTTCTCTTATACGTATCTTAATAAATAATAACTTATAGGAAAATATTATTAATATAAAGTTTACTCTTTAAGTAAGTTTAAAGATATATACGCCTATAAAGAATATATTTATAACCTTATTTTTTAATAAGATTATATATATATATATATAAGAAGGTAAAAACTTACCTTTACCTTAAAAATATATTAACTTTAATTTATTTATATATTACGTTAAATATTATTTATATTCTATTAATTTTAGGTATATTATTTATAAGACTCGCTTAAATATTATTTAATTATAATAAAGAGAGTAAAGAGTTACTTATTTAATATAAATTTAATATTATACGTATTATATTTTAAGTAATAAGATTAATTATATAAGAAGTATTAAATATAACTAATAAAATATAGCTAAAAACTTACTCGCTTATAATAAAAATATTAAAATTTTTTAAATTATTTAATTCTAGTAACTAAAAGACGTTAAAAAGATAAGAGAACACGTAAGTAAAAAACTATTATTTACTTAATATTAAAGTGTTAAATAAGATTAAACGTAGCTAAATATTACCTATATTATACTAAATATAGGAAATATATAATAAAATACTAGCTTTATTTAATTTAAGTAAGTTAAACACGTTAAAATAAGTATTAAATAGTAATTAAATAGCTATAATATAAGCTAAAATAAACCTAATAGTAGCTAAATACACTAAAAATAGGCTAACTTATAGGGCCTTTAATAGCTAGAATAAATCTAAGATATACGAAAAAGAGTTTATATTAATTAATTTATAAGTAATTAATATTATTATATAAACTATAAATAATAAGATAAACTTATTCTTAAGTTTAAGACTTTATAAAAGTAAGATTAAACTATTAAATATATTTTATAATTTTATACACGTAAATATATAAGTTAATTATTATAATTATAAACCTAATATTATTAAAATCTTAATTAATAATTTAATTAAAAAGATTAAAGAGGTAAAAATTTATAGTAAAAGAAATAGTATAATAATACTAGAGAAGATATTAAAAGAGAGAAGAGAGAGAGCTATTTACACGTCTTTAATCTTTAATAAAGAATTTAATACTTATAATAAGTTTTATAAGCTATTAAAAGAAGAATTTAAAGAAAAGTTTATTTCTTTATTTATTAAAAAAGAAAAGAAAATACTAGCCTTAATAATTAAGAAAGTATATTAAAAATAAAGTAAGTAAATAAAGGTAATAATAAAAAAGCTTTAAAAGGTATAAGTAATTAATCTTTAAGTAAATATTATATATAAAAGAAAAGCTAATAAAGTATAATTAAAAGATAATATTTTATTAAATAAATTAACTTTAAAAGGTAATTATAATTAAAAAACTAAGAAATAAAAATAAGTTAAAGATTAAGTTAAAAAAGATAATAAGTACTTAAAATATATTATAAGAAGGTTCTTTAAATAATTAAAGGGATTTAAAGTAAGTTAAAAGATATTTAATTAAGTGCTTAAAGAGATTAAAAATTTCTTATAATTAAAGAAAGCTTATATTTTTAAGATTATTCTTAAAAACTATAAATTAACTTTTACGTAAAACTTATTTTATTATAATAAAGTAAATTTTATTATTATACTCTCTTAAGTTATTAAGGTAATTAATTATAAAGTATAAAGAGTAAAATTAATTTTTATACTATTAAAACTTTAAGTTAAATTAATTAAATTATGAAAGAAAAAGATAAAGTATAAGTATTTAAAAGAAAGCTATAAGTTATATTAAAACTCTTACTTTTTAATAAGAAAAAAGAATAAAAAAGTATACCTTATTCTCTTAATAATTAATTATAATAAGATTATAATATAAGATACTTATATTTTATTAAAAGTAAATAAATTTAATAAAAGATTTAATATATATAAGATTCTCTTAGTTATAAACTTACTTTTAGGCTATAATTAGGTAACTCTTATAAAAGTAAGTAAAGATATAATTATAATCTTTACGTTAATAGGTTTATTATAATTATATATATTATTATAAGAAGCTATAAACTTAAAAGCTTAATTTTTAAGAATTATAAGAAGAATTTTATATAACCTTATATTAGATATATACGCTCCCTTTATAAATAATATAATAATAAGAGAACCTATAATTACTTATAATAATAAAGAGATACTATTAAAAGTAAGAAAATTTATACTAGAATATTTAATTAATATTAATAAAGTACTTATAAACTTTAAGCTAATAGGTTATATTATATTAACGTTAAAATTAAAGTTCTATTATTAAATAGCTATTATAATAGAATTTATTTATAAAATATATAAATAAAAGCCTATTAAAGTAAGAATACTTAAGATTTTAAAATAAAAAACGTGTAAAAATTAAAAGAATATAAGATTCTTTTAAGGGTTAATAAACTATTATAAGATATAAATTAAAAGATATACTTAAATAATAAGCTTAATTATTAAACTATTAAGAAAGAATATAAAATAAAAATAAGGTAAAGCTTAATAAATAATAATAGAAACCTTAAAAAATATAATAATAAAAGCTTTTATTCTTATAATACTTAATCTCTTAAAGAATTATAAAGAGATTATATTAATAGTTAATACTAGTAATATAAAATAAAGATACGCTTTATTATAAATTATTAAAGGGAAATATTATTTAATAAAATATAAAAGTAAAACGTAAATAAAACCTAAAAAGAAGTATAATACTATAAAATAAAAGTATAAGGCTATTATTTATACTTTAAGAAGGCTTAAAATATATTTATATAGTATTTACTTTATTTTAAAGATTAACTTTTAAGTCTTAATTTATTAAATTAATAGAGTAATTAATAACGTATTAAGCTTATTAATTATTAAATAAATTAATTATATTTTATTATTTAATTTTATAGCTAAATATATTCTTAAAGCTACTAATAAAATCGCGGATAAACTCTTAAGAAAAGGGCCTAGCTTATTAGATTAAATAAATTAAAAAGTTAAGGGAAATATAAAGGATTTTATTAACCTTTATTTAAACGTATTAGCATTTAAGTTAAAGAAGTATAAAAATTACTTATTAAAGTACCTTTAAATTATAAAATTTCTTTTAACTTTAAAAAGATTAATTAATCTTAAGAATAATAAATATAAAAAGCTAAGAATAAGAGCTAAGTAATTTTTTATAGAAAATAATTAACTTTAAAAGAGATTAATTAAAATAATAAAAGAACTAGTATTAATAATTAATAAATTAAACTATTAATAATTAATAATTAAAAAGATCTATAAAACTATAAGCTATAAGAGTATTAAAATAGTTTATTAAGTAGTTAGGTAATAGTATTAATAATAAATAATATAGAATATAATTAAAGAAATAATAGTATATTATAAGACTTACTAGTAATTTATACTATAATAATTATAAGAGATATTAATACTAGTAGCTTTTAAAAACCCTATAAGTAAAATATATATTAATACTTAATACCTTTTATTTAATTATAGCTTTAATTACCTACTTAAAGCTAAGTATAATCTTATTAGCTAGATTAAAGTAAAATTAATTTATAAAGTAAACGTATTAATAATAAGAAAGTTTTTAAATAAAATACTTATTAAATTTAAAGTTTATAAGTATATTATTTATAATAATAGCTTAAAAATATAAGATAATTTAAGGGAAGCTCTTAAGAATATTAAGGCTTATAGAATTTAAATATTTAAATATAATTTAAAAGCTAACGTAATTATAAAAGCTAGGTATTAATCTTTAGTCTTAGTTATATTTAAGATAAGAGAATTAGCTAAAAAATAGCATTAATATTTAATAAGAGTACTACTAGTAAATAAAATAATTATTTAAGCTTTTTATAAGAAATCTACGTTTTATTTTATTTATAAATAAAAGCTTATATTACCTTAAAAAGTTAAGTTTTTTACTTAAAGGCTAATTAAATAAAATAAAATAAAATTAAAATAAGATCTCTTTAAAGTAAAAGTATACTTATTATAATAAAAAGTAAAAGATATTATAAAAGCTAAGAAAAAGGTATATAAGTTTAAGAGAAAGTTAATTAAATAAATTAACCGCTTATAAGCTAAATTAATTAAAAGAAATAAAGATTAATTAAATTTAAATAATCTTATTCTTATTTATAACGTTTAAAGAAGTATTAATATATTTATAATTAAAAAACTTATTATAAGATAAAATAACTCGTTTAAAATTATTAGTTATATTATTATTTTAAGAGCTTATTAAATTAAAACGCTAAATAAGATTATATTAAGTAAAATAATCTTAAGTAATTATTTAAAGAAGTTTACACCTAATAAGAATAGTTAATAGTTCTTTATAATAAACGATTAGCTATTAAGAAAATAAAAAAAGATAAATTTAAGTGTTATAAAGAGTAATAAGAAGATTAAAAGGCTTTACTTAAGCTAATTTACTTATAATATAAGTAATTAAATAATTAAAATTAAAGATAAGGTTAACTTAAATAAGAATTAAGTAAAGAAGCTTAAAAATAAAAAGGTAAAGGTTATACTTTCACTTAAATAATATTTATAATAATACCTTAAAATTAAATTACCTTTTATTATAGCTAAGAAAAGAGATAAGTTTATCTTAATAAATATATTAATTAATTAAAGCTAAGAATACTTATTTTAAAAATAAAACTATTATTCTTAATTATTTTATCTTAAGAAAAAGGCTATAATTAAAGTAAAAGATAAGAGTTAAAAGAAGAAAAATTAATAAATATATTAATAACACTTAAGTACTCTTAAAAAGTAAAAAAACGTTAATTAAAGGAGAAATAAACGCTTAAAATAAGAGATAAAAGATAATACTTATATTAAATATAAGTAAGCTAATAAAAGAATTATTAAAATAGCTTAAAAACCTAAGAACTTACCTTTATTTTAACTTATATAAATTAATATTAAAAATTATAAAAGTTTAATAAGAAATATATAATTTTACTTTAAAAATTATATAATTATTATATAAGACTTATATAAGTATAACTTTAATATAAGTGGTTTTAATTCTTTATAATTAAATAAGACCTAAAAGTATTAGATTTTAACTTAAAGATAAAAGCTATTTTATTATTATTTATAATTAATAATATTAACTATTAATAGACTTAATCGTCTAATAATTAACTCTAATTATAAGTACTTAAAGCTAAGATAATTAAGAGTATAAAGTAATTAAATAATCTAGTATATTATAAGAATAATTATAGGTTAAAGAGGTAATTATTAAATTAATCTATTATATTAACTAAAAAAAGAGAAGTAAATAAGCTCTATTACTTTAAGATAGAACTTCTTATTAAAAAGTCTAATATTACTTAAACCTTTTATAAATTATAACTAATAAAAGATATTATAAAGTAAATTAAGTAAGTTAAAAGAAGTAAAAGATATTAATATTAAGAAAAGATAATATAAGTACTTAAAAGAGAGATAAAAGTTAATAAAATAAGATATAAATTAATTAATTATATAAAGTAAAGTTAAAGTATTAGTAAAATATAGCTTATTTTACTTATACCTTAAATTTAACGTTTTTCTTTATTTTCTTATTAAGTTTTTTAATTACCTTATAAGTAATAGCTTTAATAAGTCTCTTATTATTATAAGAATAAAAGTAATTAATTATAATACGTAAAGCGTTCTTTAAAGTAATATAAGAAGAGATATTTAAATTAATATATACCTTAATAGTTAAAGATAAGTAATTCTTTTTAAGAAAAGGCTTAAATAAGAAATTACAGTTAAAATTATAAGGCTTATAAGCTAAGTATAAACGTTATTTATAAAAAGCTATATAAGAGTTATTTTAAACGTAATTATTATAAGACTTATATAAATATATTTTAAAAGATATATAATTATAAAAAGAAGTTATAACGTATTCTTTAAATATAATAATAGTTTTCTTAAAGAAGTTAAAGTAATTAAAGTATAAAATATAATTTAATCTCTTATATAATAAAATAAGTAAAGTATAAACGCGCTTAAAGTAATTAATTATAATTAAGAGAATTTAATTATTAAAATAAGCTATTCTAGTAGAAATAAAAATTATATTATAAGGCTAATAGTAAAGTATTTTTTAGTATAAGAGATTATTATCTTTAAGTTTATTAAGAATAAACTAGTAAAAATAATTAAAGAGCCTTATCTTACCCTAATAATTAGCTTTATTTAAGAGAGCGCTCTTTAAAGGCTTTATATAAATAGCTATTTTAATATATATAAAAGCGTTATTTTATTTAAGGTTATACCTATTATAAACCTAAAAGTAAAAGGTATATTTAAGTTAAAGAAGATTAATATATACTTAAAAGAAACTTTAATTAAATAAAGAAAAGTAAAGTATTTAATAAATAATAAAAGAATTAACTTAAAGCTTATTATTATAATCTTATTAGATTTTAATAGTAATAAAAAATATAAATTTATCTTTAAGAATTATCTTTAAAATAATTAAAATAATATTTAAAAGGTTCTTATAAATATAATAAACTTAATTACTTATAATTAAACAATTAAAAGATAAAAAAGAGAGATATTAAAAGAAAAGAGTTATAAAAGAGAAAAACTAATAATTAAGTAATATTAAGTAAAAAATTATATAATAATTTATTATAAAGTTTAAATAAAGCACTTAAAGCTATAATCTTATATACTATAAGTATAAAAAAGTACTCTTTATATCTCTTAAGTATTTAATCTTCTTACTTTTTATATATATTAATATCTTTTCTTCTCTTTAATATAATATAGTCTTTATATCTTTTCTTCTTAAAGCTTTATAACCCTTAATATTATTATTATTAAGAGTATTATAAAGCTTTCTTACCTATTATTTTATATAATACTAGGTTTAAGCTATTAAAGATTAGATCTTTTAGTTTACTTACTCTTTAAGTTTTACTTATAAGGTATAAAAAACCTTATAAGAAAACATTTAAGTATTAATTAAATTAAGTATTTAAGCTCTTTAAGCGTTTTTAATTAAGAAAGATACCTTTAAAGAAATTAAACTTATAAAGTATTTAATTATAATTACTTAAATATAAGTATAAGCTAACGTTATTAAACTAAAAAAGAATTAAGTATACTTATTTTTAAAGATTAAGAACGTAATTATTAGTATATATAAAAGAATATAATTTATATATACTAAAAAGTTTTATATAAAAAGAGAGAAACTACTTATTAAATAAAACCTTATTAACTTTTACCTCTTTTAACTACTATTATATTAACCTTAAAAATAATAGAATTATAAACGTAAAGTTTATAAGAACTTAAAAATCCCTAATAAGTATTATAAAGAACTATTACTTATATTTATAATAACGTTTAAAGAGTTATAGAATAATTACTTAATAGAAATTTAGAGGTTTATAGCTAAAAGTTATATTAAAAAAGAGTTAAATTATTAATTAAATTAATTTAAACTAATATCATAGGTTATATTATAAAAAGAGAAATTAAAAAGATTCTTAATATTACGTTATATCTATTTACTATATAAGTTAAGTAACTTATTAAGTAAGAACTATATAAATTAATTAATAATAAGGTTAAAAGACTTAATAATACCTTAATAAATATTATATATAACGTTTAATATAATCTACGAGATATTTATATATATTAAAAGAAAATACGATTCTTTATAGGGTTTATATACTTTTTAAGCTATTAAGTATACTTTATATTTAATTATAAGCGTAAAATATTATACGTATTTAACTCTTTTATAAGAGGTAAAGACTAACGTTTTAAGTAATTTATTAAGAGATAATAATAAGTACTTTAATTATTAAATTACTCTTATAAGTTTAATTATATTCTAGTATTATATATATTATAAATTAAAAACTAGAAATATAATTACATGTATTTAGTATTCTTAATTAATTACTTTAAAGAACTTATAAGCTATTACTTAAATAAAATAATAGAAAAATAAGTTAAATTAAAGAATATTTATATTTAAGAAATAATAATACTTAAAGAGAAAACTTTAATTAAAAGTAATTATAAATTATACTTAAAAGATTAATTATATTTATTAAAGAAAAGCTATATTATAAATAATAAAAGAGTAAATAAGGTGTTATAGATTTTACGAGATATAGCTATAAATAAGCTTAAAGTATACCTTAAAGTAATAAGAGAGAAAGATAATAACTGTAATGGTGGCTTAGGTTCTAAGGCATAGTAGGTTTGTTTCTTAGAAAGTAAGTTAGGTTAAATGTTATAGAGTAGCTTTTAAGTAGTATTATAATAAGGCTATTAAGAGTATAACTCTTAATAGTAAGATTATTACTTAAATTAATTAATAGAGAACTAAATTATTTAATTATAGGAATACTTTCTTCTTAAGTATTTATTTATCTCTTTATTATAATTCTAGATTAATTAGCTTAACTATTAATCCCTTTAAACCTTAATTAACTAGCTTAAGGTTTAGTTAGTTTAATTCTCTTTAGTTAATATATTTAAATATTAATCTCTTTAATCGCCTCTTAAATCACGTGGCTAGTTATATGCTCTTACCTTCTTTTTATACCTATAAGTTATACCTATTCTAGCTAGTATAATCCTATCTTATATCTTATATAGTATTATTTATAATATTATACCTCTCCTTTATTAGTCTTATCCTTAAGGCTATTAAAATAAGCTAGCTTAAGTATTATACGTTTTCTTTCTTTTATTATTATATACTATTATATTAATTAATCGTATCTTAAAATAATAGTTTAAAGCTTTATTTACTTCTTCTCTTTACTAAAATAACCTTTTTTTTATAATAATTAATAATTTATCTTTATTCTTTATAAAGGCTTACGCTTATTACGCTTATATAGGACTTCCCTAATATAAAGCCTTTATTTTTAATTTAAGTTATTATATAAAGTGTATAATAAATAAGTAAGGGAATTATAATATTACGAGAGTAACCTCTTAATAGCTTTATAGTATTATAAATTAATATTATAAGCTTAAAAGGGAGCTTAAAGAAGCTAAGAAGCGTGCTTTAACCGAGAATTAAAAGGTTTTATATTTATAAAAATAAAAGAAATTATAGTTTAAGAAAATAATACGTGTAATTACACGTAGTATTAATAACGTTAAAGAGTTAAAACATGTAAAATATAAGAAAGCGAAATAGCTTTAAAAGATTATAAGGGTTCTTCTTACTTCTTTTAAGAATTTAAATTCTATTTTAATTTATTCCTTAAATATTAAATTTAATATTAAGTTATTAAATAATACTTAAAAGATTAATTAAAATGCGTTTCTTAAAAATAAAACTATTTAAGTAATATTAAGTAATTTATAAGATTTTAAGCTGGTTTTTAAATGTTTTTAAAGTTTAAATATCCCTTTTATTTAACGAGATAAAAATAATTCTTTATATCTCTTTATACTTTAAGTATTTATTTAACTTTATATTTATTAGTATCTTCTATTATAATATTTATAGTAATTATAGATTTATTTAGTGCTTTCTTTAGTAATAATATATAAAATATAAGATAGATTCTTATTTTATTTAATAATAATAGTTTATAGTTAATATTTAAGATTTTTTATTTAATAAGAAATAATTTAATCTTCTTTTAGTTAAGTTTATTATTAGGTTACTTAGTTTTAATATTTTTATAAATAAGATATACTTTATATCTCTTCTTTAGGATTAATACTAGTAATCTCTTTTTATTTACGTAGTATTTTATTTAGTTTTATAAAAATATTTATTTCTATTATAAGTATTTTTATATTTCTATTATAATTATTATATACGTTATAGCTACTAGTACGTTTACATTTTATATTATATATATTTTAATAATAGAGTTAAATCTATAATTTACCTTAAATAGTAATATCTTTATATTATTAATCTTAAAGCTATTATAAGCCTATTATACTAGTAATAGCTGTTTTACCTAATTATTCTATTAGTAGTTAATATAGCTTTATAAATATTATTTAAGTATTTAGTTTAAGATTTCTATTTATTTATTTAATTATAAGTGAAATACTATTAATAAGTTTTATTTAATCTTTATAGTTTTTATAAGGTATTTTTAAAAGTTTAAGGTAAATAATTTATTACGATTTAATATAAGCTTTATTAGTAATTTATATTATATAATAACTATTTTAAAGAATATATACGCTAAGTTCTTAGTATTACTTAATTTCTTATATAAAATATAATAGGCGTATTTTATAAGTTTATTTATAATAATTAGAATACTATTATAAGTTACTCTTATTATAAGTTCTTTTAACTTTAATAGTTTAATAATAAAGTCTATTATAATAGTTTACTATACTCTTTTAAGTAGTAATATTAGTTATAATTCTTTGTATAATACGTATCACGCTAATTTTACTTTATTACACGTATTATATTTCTTAATAACTTCTTATATTATTTTTCTGCTTTTTAAAAAGTTATATAATCTTCTTAGCCTATTAATTGTTTTCCCTATACCCTAATATTCGTATAATAGGTGCTTATATATTTCCTTAATAAGCTATTCTTAAAGTATACTAGGAATATACTATTATTTATTATATAAGAAGGTCTTACCTTTCTTAAATAAATGCGTTTTCGTTTTTTAATTATTTAAATAGCTATTATTATTAATATATAATACGATTTAATGTATTTATATTTTATTTAGCTTAACTTATTAGGTTATATTAATTCCTTAGGTATTTAGTATAAGATTCTTATTCTTAGTAGCGTGTAATAAAGGTGTATTACTTACTTACTTATTTAATTTTAAATTCTCTCTTTAATTAAGCGTGTTTACTCTTTTATTTTTAGATTCTTTATAGTATATAATTTTAAAGTTATAATTTATAAGGGTTTTATATTATTTAATCTATTATTTATTTAAATTCTTTATAATTAAGAATAATATAAGATTATTATAGTTAATATAAACCTTAATTTAATACTTTACTTTTATAAGATAGTATCTTTATTCTTTAAAGCACTTAATAATAGCTATAAGTTCTTTATTATAAATCCTATAATTAAGTTTAAGTTTATAGAGTTTCTTTAAGAAGAATATAATTAAGTGTAATCTTTCTTAATTATCTTATTATTTAAGCTATTCGCCTAATATAAAGTTTAAGGCGTTTATTTTAAGCTTATAAGGTTTATCTTAATTAAGTGCTTTTAATATAGGTTTTAACGTAATTAAATCTTTTATCTTTTAAAATACTATAGCTTTTAATTTATTCTATTAAAAGCTAACTTCTTTCTTTATTAGGTTTATAAGAGGTTATAAAATATCTTTATATTCGCTTAAAAACTTATAGTAAAAGTTTATAAATACTATAAATTCTTTAACTTCTTTTAAATTCTTTAATATAAGCTATTTCTTAATAGTTTTAATTTTATTTAAGCTTATTTATATTTCTTTATATATAAGTATATACCTTAAAAAGTATATAGTATTCTAATAGAACTAGTATTTTAAGGCTTTAACTAAAAGTTTATTATCCTATAAAGTTTATAGTATCTTATATATATATCGTTTATATTTCTTAAGGGTATTTAAATAAATAAGAATATTATTAAGGTATATAACTATAAACACTTTTAATTATTTTTATAAGATTATATTAATTATTCTTTAAAAGGTTATTAATATATTAATAAGCTTAAAAGGTATCACTAAATATTTATAGTATTCTTTACTAGTTTAAAATACTATTATTTACTTATAGCCTTCTTTTATTTATATAAGGTTATAAGCTTCTTTTAAGTTAAGTGTAATAAACTATTTAGCTTTTTTAACTTTATCTTTAATTTCTATTATAAGCAGTAATAGGTATTAATTCTTAATTATAATCTTATTTAAGTGTTAGTAATTAATATATAATTATAGTTTCTCGTTCTTCTTTAATACCTATAAAATTAAGTATTCTATTAGAGACAGACCTCTAAATGTATTGTATTTTTTGTAGTTTTTACTATACTGTATTGTATTGTATTGTATTGTAATATATTACAATACATTACAGGATACGAATACCTATAAATGTATTATAAGGCTATAAAATATCTAATATTATAAATAAATGCTTATATAAGCATATTATATATTAAAATAAAGCTAAAAATCACGTGATTTTAGATCTTTAAAAATTAACCTTAAAATGTGGATATTAAGCGAGATATTAAGCTTTAAAGTTATGTCTTAAAATAAAAAGTAAGTAAAGCGGGGCGAATTTTCAATTGCTTATAACTTTTTGAGATTATAACTTATAGTAATAAAAAGAGGAGCATTTTAAAGAGCTAATTTAGCTCTTTTTAATGATATAAAATTTTCCCTTATAACCCTTATAATTAGCCTTATAATCTTTAGTTTAAGAAAACAGGGGTTTTTTTTACTTATAATACATTTATAGGTATTTTAGTTATGTAATGTAATGTATTTAAATACAATACACGAAAATACAATACAATACAAAATACAATACACAATACACTTGTATTTACTATATTTGTAAGAGCTCTGATTAGAGACTCTAATAGTCTTATATATCCCTTTTATAATATGTTCTTTAAATACTTCTTAAGCGCCTTATTTTACTTAGGGTTTTAAGAATAAATCTTATTAAACGTTAGTTTAATACTAGGCTAGAGTTTAATCTTATAATTCTAATATAAATACTCTAGTAGTTTAACTTTAGCTCTCTATTAAATAGCTTATTATACTTTAAGTATTTCTTAGAAATCTCTATTATCTTAGCTTTTAGCTCTCTAGTAATTATATATATTCCTAGAGGCTTATTATAGTTTAAATAAGGTGCTCTTTATAGGCTACTCTTAGCTTTATAACCGTATTCTAGTAAATTCTATTAAAGTTAGCTAGTTCTTTAATTAACTTATAAATTACTCGCTTATAACTAGGGTATCTCTAATATAATATTATATTTTAAGATTATTATAATATTTAATATAACCTAGTATTTTATACCTTATATATTAATAAGAAGCTACGTAACTTTTATATTAACTACCTCTTAGCTATACTTTACTATAGTTTCTTTTATAATTATAAGTTAATAGGGCTTATTTTTAAGTGTTTAAAATAATTATAATCTATTAATAAGATTTAGTAAGATAAAATTTCCTTATACTCTATTATTAATTATTACTTAAATCTTTCGTTCTATTATAATTATATTAATTATAAGGTATACTATACTATTAATATTTATAGTATATAAAGACCTATTAGATCTCCGTTAAGAAATTGGTTTTAATTATAATAATAGCTATTATTTCCTAATTTATTAATTCTATTCTTATATTATTCTTTAGCGCGTTATTTTAAGCGTTATTATTAGCGGTTATCTTTTAACGTATTATTAAAGCTTTCTTAGTAATCGCTTAACCTATTATTTATATTAATTAAACTTAAGTTAAGCGAGTTACTTGTAATTATATAGTTCCCTTTCTTCTTATATTATAAGGTTATAGCTTAAGTAATATATACGTTATTCTTAGTATAATATAACTTTTCGTTTAATATCTTTAAATTAGTTTATTATAATTTTAATTATATTATAAGAGTTATTTTTCTTCCCTTTTATTCTCGTAGAAACTATCTATTATTTTACTTATTATTAAGGTATATATAATAATTATTATTATAATAGAAGGTTTAATTAAGAAGTTAATATTTAATTTTAGGTTTATCTTTCTTAATTAAATAATTCTCTTCTTCTTAAATTTATTCTAGTAAAGGTTTACTTTTTAGTAAAGGTATTTAGTATTTCTAAAGGTTATTAGGTATTAATTAGGTTTTAAATTCTTAATTTTTATTTAAACTAATATTATTTATTAACGTATAGTTTTCTTTATTACTTATTATACTAAGATTTCGCGTAGGTAAGTCTTTTTAATTTATAATATAAAGCTTTTTACCTTTAAGAATTAGCTTTTATAGCTTTTTTAAGGCTTTACATTTATTCGTAAAGTATTTAATCTTACTATAATTATAATAAGTCTTTCCCTTTTTCTTATTTATAGCGTTAAGTTCTATAAGTTTAACGTGGTACCTATATACTATTAATATTTAATATAGCTTACTATTATTAGGTTTATTAAACCTAGTATATAATTTAAATTTCTTATAACTTTTTTCGTAATATTACTTATATAAATAATTATTTACCTTAATAACTATTTTAATAAAGTTATTAAATAACTTAAAATAATCTTCTTAATAAATATTATTCTTTACTTTTTCTTTAAGTCCTTAATAAAAGACTTTTATTTTAGGTTTAGTATTTTAGTTAAGTTTTATTATAATACGTTTAAATTCCCTAGTATAATAAGCTATAAATTTAATTTACTTAAGTTAAGTAAGTTATTATATAGCTTTTTTATACTTATTAGGGTTTTTAAATGTAATAAGAAGTTATTCTTTAAAGGTTTTATAATTAAAGAAGATATAAATAACTTTTACTTTAGCTTTAATACTATACTTAAAATATATGTAAAGGGTTAGCTTTTATTATTCTATTACCTTTCTAATTAAAAGATTATTAATATAAAGAATTTATAACTTAAGTATTATATAGATTTTTTCGTTAACTTATAGGTAAGCTTAAGCTTATATAAGAAAGTTTCTTATATTACCCTTATAACTATTATATAATTTAAGCTTAGGGAATTTTAATATATTATTATTATTAATAGAGAATATAAGTGTAAGATTTTAAATTACTATAAGTTTCTCTTCTTATACCTTAAGTTTTTTATAGAGATTATTCTATTAATTAAAAAGCTATTAATTTTACTTTTTAAGCTTAGTAATCTTATTATAAAGGTACTTTATTATCTTCTTAGAGTTAATAGTCTTTCCACTTAAAGTAAATATCTTAAAAGTTATTACTACTTAAAGTTTTAAGGTAACTTATTAAATAAAATTAATTAAAATATAATAATAGCTTAGGTTTTAAGGTATAGTAGGTTTATTTCTTAGAAAGTAAGTTAAGTTAAATATAATAAAGTAGCTTTTAAGTAGTATTATAATAAAGCTATTAAGAGTATAACTTTTAATAATAAGACTATTACTTAAATTAATTAATAAAGAATTCAACTATTTAATTATAGGAATACTTTCTTCTTAAGTATTCGTTTATCTCTTTATTATAATTCTAAATTAATTAGCTTAACTATTAATCCCTTTAAACCTTAATTAATTAGCTTAAGGTTTAATTAGTTTAATTCTCTTTAATTAATATATTTAAATATTAACCTCTTTAATCGCCTCTTAAATTACGTAGCTAGTTACGTGCTCTTACCTTCTTCTTATACCTACGAGTCGTGCTTATCCTAGCTAATGCGGTCCTATCCTGTATCTTATGCAGTGTCGTTCGTAATAATAACCTTAAATTCTTAGGTTAACGTCTTTATAAAAGTAAAGGTAAATTATACGTACTTATAATAGAAAAGAATATTATTACGTTAATTAAAAGCTTTATTCTAGAAAACACTTATATTAACTAATAAAAATATAATTATTTAAGATTAATTAAATAAACTATAACTAATAAAAATATAATTATATTTAAGATATAATATTATATAAAAAGAACGTAGCTTAAGGTTTTAAGAGAACACTTAATTACTTATAATAACCTATAATAATTAATTATTAAATATAAGGTTAATATAATTATTAAATACTTTAAGGTTATAAGAGATTAAATAAATAAGAAAGTTATTAACCTTATGAAAGTCTTAAAAAAGGTTAAGAAAAATATTATTACGTTAAACCTAAAAAAGACGCTTTAATAGTAGAGTTTTAATAACTTTAATTAAAAATAATAATAAAGAGAATAATATTTAAGGCCTTATAACTTTAAAGCCTTTAAGATTAATATTAAGAAAACTAATAAATTAACTTTTATTATTTAATATTAATTTATCTTTTTCTTTACTATTATTCTATAAAAGTTTAATTAAAAAAGAGAAAATAATAATATTAAATTAGCTTTTAACTATTAAATAACTCTTTAATTACTTAAAAGACCTTAAAAAAACTAAGAAGGCTAAGAAAAAAGTAAAAATTAATATTATATTATTAATTATAAAAAATAAATACTTTAATTATAGGGAAAATATTTAAAGAGTAATTTTAAATATAATAACCTTTAACTAAAGTAAGGCTTTTATAGATTAAGTAAGGTACTATTATCTCCCTTTAGCTTAAAAGATTACGTGTAATATAATAAACCTTTTATAAGAGTATATATAAAAATAACTAATATATAATAGATTACTTATAAATATAAGCTTTATAAACTTAGTTTTAAAAGAACTAATATAAAAAGAGTTTTAATATAATATTATTAAACGCTATTAATTATTCTAAGAGATAATTATTAAATTTATAAAATATTACTTTATAAGAGCCTTTAAAAGACTAGAATATTTTAATATTATAAAGAAAAAAGAAGAGAAGATTAAGCTAATAATATTAAAGACTTTAAAGTTAAGTAAAGAGATAAAAGAGCTAAAATTATAATTAAATAATTAATTTATAAATTAAAGAATTATATAATAAATTTACTTAATTATTACCGCTTATTATTAACTTATAAAAGTAATAGGCTTTACTCGTTTAAAGAGAATTTATATAATAGTATTTATACTTATAAGTTAAAGAAAGTTAAATAGTATATTTAATTATAATTACGTTATTAGTATAAGAGAATAAGTACACGTATAAGTCTTTAATTTAATAAGTTTTACCTTTATAATTAGTTTTATAAGGTCTTTTATTAATATTTTATTAAGTCTTTTAATTAACCTTATATAAGCTTATATTATATAATTAAATTATTTAAGTTATTTAAGTACTTAATTACACTTATATTAGGCTATAACTTAAAATACGTGTAATTAAAATTACTAGTATTTTAAAAGTATTTAATTACTTTATTTAAATTGATTTATTACTTATTTAAGAACCTTACTATTCTTAAGAAGTAAGTTATAGGAATTAGAAAGTAACTAAATCGTAATATCGCGTATAGAGTTACAGGTGTGTGTGTGTGTTACGTTTAGGCTAATAAAATATATTTAATTATCTTCTAGTAAGCGTAAAATACTTTCTTATTAAGCTACTTATATAAGAGAGATTTAAGTAGTTAAAATATAAAAGTATAATTAATTTTAATATAAAAAGAAAAAACTTAAAGATAATCTCTATTATATATCTTTATAAAGAGTTATATATATATATTATTTACCTGCTTATTTTAAGCGGCGAATTATATAACGTAATTTATTATCTTCTTATTTTTCTTTAAAGGTTTAATAATAATTAAAGCTCTAATAAACTATAATATAATATTACTTATTTACTTCTTTAACTTTAGCTTAATTTATAAGTTAAAAGGCTTTTTAATAAACTCTTTAAGGTTTTTTATAATACTATTATTTTTAGGTTAAAATTTAGCTTAATTTAAGACGATTATTAATTAAAATTAAAGACGTTATTTTATTTAACGCTTAGAAGGTAATTATTATCTTATATTCCATAAACTAGTTTACATGTAAGTTTAGTTTTACTTTAACTGCTTTTAGTATTATAAAGAGCTATAAGAAGGTTTATAATCTTTAACTTATACTTATTATCTCGTTATTTTTAATTTAAAAGAGAGTAATATACGTAAAGGTTATAATAAAAGTAAAATAAAAAGTAATTAAAGTTTAGCTAATAAAGAAAAATAGCTTAACCTATTAATTCTTATTAAAGTTTAATATAATTATAAATTATAATTATTTGTTATAGGCTCGAGCTAGTAGCTCGGGCCTAGGCTAGACCTAATATAAAGGTAGCTTAGACTTAACCTAGATAATTTACGGGCTAAGTAGGGATATAAAGGGGGGTAAGAAGGGAGAAACCTTTCTTTCTCTTTCTCTTTCTTCTTAAGTTTATTTTAACTTCTTAAAAACGTATAATTATAATAGTATAATATAATTAATTCTTAATAAAGAATAAACTTCTTCGTAAATAACCTTAATAAAGTAATATTTAATATAAGATAAAACTTACTTATACCTAGCGCCTTTATACTAGGTAAAAGCATTTTATTTAACTTTATAATGCTATAAGAGATTATAAATACCTAGGTTAAAAGACTCTATTAACTCTTTGAATAATACTATAACCTATAAAACTAGGTAATATAAGCTATACTTATTATAAGAATACCTATTAATAATAATACTCTAATAAAACGAAAATTAATTTTAATAGAAACCCCTTTTAATAGTAATAAGAACGTGTTTAAGGCTTAAAAGAAGCCTATAATATATAAGCTAATTAAAGACGTATAATTTATTAGTAGCTCTTATAATTAATAGGTTTTTATTTACTAGAATCTCTTTAATAAAGTTAAGAGCTACGTAGCCTCGTTTTTTAAATTAAATAAGGTAAAGGGTTATAACTCGTTCTAGTTTTTAGAATACCTATTATTTATATATTTAAACCCTTACTAGAAGGAAATTACACTTATTAAGCTAGATTAAATATAATAGCGCTAAAATAAGTTATTTATAGACTTTTTTATTTAATTTAAGAATAAGCTTACACTTATTAAAGAGATACTATAAGCTAGTTTTATAAAGCTTATAAAACTATAATAAGCCTTAAATAAGCGTATATAAAAAGAAATTATAGGTAAAGAAATATTACGCTTTAAGTATAATATAATAGTAGCTTAGCTTTATAGTATAGCTATTAATATTAAGTCTTTATAGCTAGAAAGGAAGTTCTAAAATAAGTAAAATAAAGAGGTTACCTTTAAAATAAAATAACTAATAAACGAAGATATACTAATAATAAACGTAATAAAGATAAGGTTTTAAATTAAACCTAAAAAGAGTATAAGTTAAAATCGCCTTAAAAGCAATTAAAAGAAGAGAGCTTATTAGGTTTTAAAGAAGGTAATTAACTAATAAAAGAAGAAAAGAAAGTGTATTCGTTATAAGTTAATAGAGTATTATATAGCTAAATATACCCTTTTACTCGTATAATAGCTATAAACGTTTAGTATAAAAGGTACTATAATAAAAGATATAATTAATAGCTTAAATAAAAATAGCAAGTAATTAAAAAATAATACGCTTTTATAATAAGTCTTTTAATAAAAGCGTTATAGCGTAATAATAGTTATAGAATAAGAAGTATCTTATCTAGAAAATAAGAGTTAAAGGAAATTAAGTTAAAGATAAATATATTACCTCTCTTAATTCTCACGTTAATTAACTTCTTAAAGTTTATAAACGCTTAAGTAAATATAAGCTATAATTATTACGTAATAATAAGCGAAAAGTTTATATAACGTATAAGCTTTAAGTAGGTTTTATTAAGATAATAATAATAAATACGTATAATAGTAGAAATTAAGCGATATAAAGTAGTATAATAAAAGTTACACTTTATAATCTTTTACCTAGTATAATTTATAATAAATATAAATAGCTAGAAATCCCTAATAGTAGCTTATATAATACTAGGTCTTACCTAAAATATAATATTAGGGATACCTTAAATAATACACTATAATATATACGTGTAATTAACTAAAAGAGAGCTTATAATAAGTGCTATAAGTAATCTAGTAATTAAGGGATTTAATAATTAAGCGATATAAAATCCTATAATAGTAGTATTAAAGTTAATATTTATAAGACTTATTTAATAAGCTTAAAGAAAAAAGAAGAAGTATTACCTTATAATTATAAGCTTACGTAAAATAATAATAGTCTTACGTATATAAAAAGCTAAGGCGAATTAAAAGTAGGGATAAGCGCTATAACTTCTTAATAAATTATAGGATTTTAAGAACTTATTTAACTAAGAAAAAGTAAATAAACTTCCCTTATATTAAGAGTAATTAAACTATTATATATAATTAAAGAAGCGTTTAAATGAATTTAACTTTAAGTTACTATAAGCATTACTGTATAATATATTATATAAATACTTATTAAAGATTAGAAAATAAGTTATAAACCTAATAAATAAGAGCTAGATTCACGTAAGTTTCTTATTAGTAATAGCTTTAATTTTACTTATAAAAAAGCCTAGTAAAAGCTAGTAATTCTATATTAATTATCGTGCCTTAAATAAAGTTATAAAGTAAAACTATTACTTACTCCTATTAATTAAGGAAATATTACGGTCCCTTTTTAAGGCTAGGTAATTTATAAAGCTAAATATACGTTTAGTATTTTATAGGCTTTAAGTTACCCTAAAAGAGAAGTATTTAATAGCGTTTTAAACTAGGTTTAAGTTATTTAAATAACTAATATACCTATTTAAGCTAATAGGCGCTCTTATAACGTTCTAATATTATATTAATAGCGTCTTAAAAAAAATACTAGGGGATTTTATAATAGCCTATTCAAATAATATCTTAATTTACTTAAGTAGCTTATAAAAAGATTATATATAAAAAGTATATAAGATATTAATAAGACTTTATATAGTAAGGCTATACTTAAATATTAAGAAATACGCTTTTTACGTGTAAAAGGTAAAATATCTTAGGTTTATTATTTATATAGGTAAAGAGATTTATTTTAACTTAAAGAAAATAAAGGTAATATATAATTAAAAACCCTTTACACGTTAAAGGGGAGTCTAGGAATTTCTAAGGTTTATAAACTTTTATTAGAACTTTATATTAAATTTCTTATCCCTTATAAGCCTACTCTTAGGGTTATTAAAAAAAGGCGTTTAGTTTAAGTAATTAAAGAAGTGTAATACTACCTTTAAGTCTTTAAAAAAAGCATTTATATTATATTTAATCTTAAAGTAATAGAATTTTATAAAGAAAACGATTATAAAGGTAAATTACTTAATTAATACTCTTAAAAGATACCTATTATAATTTAATAATAAAGTTCTTTACTTAATAGCGTATTACTTTATAAGGCTTATAACCTTAAAAAGAAATTATATTATTTATAATAAGAAACTCTTAACTATTATCTCTTACTTAAAAGCTTAATTAATAAAACTTTAAAGTATTATATAATTATTTATTATTCTTATAAACTATAAAAACTTAAAATACTTTACCTTATTAAAGGAAATATTAAAGAGATAAGCGCGTTTAATAAAGATACTTTTCTTATTTAACTTTTATCTTTATTATAAACCTAAAATATAAGCGTAACGCCTTAATATATTCTCTTAAAGGGATTAAAACTAGAATACCTTCTTACTATACTTTAATAGTATTATTTAGCTAATAAATATACTACCTATATTATTAAATAATCTAGCTTTAACCGCTAATAATAAAGAAAAGGCTAGTAAAACTATTAATTCTTTACTAAGAATAAAGATATTTAATAATTATTACCTTTAAAGCTTATAGAATTAAGGTTAGTATAAGAATAAGGTAATAGTATATTAAATTAAAGCTATTTAAGAGAATACTTAAAGGTTTCTTAAGAAGGTAAATATACGAGAATAAATTATAAATTACACTCTCTTTATACACGAAATACTATTATTTTAAGGCTACACTTAAGCCTTAAAGTAAAAGCTACTTATAATAACACTTATATAACGCGTGTATAACTCTCTAATAATAGGTTACCTTAAAAAAACGGTACCTTTAAGTTACTTTAATAGGACTATTACTAAAAAGGGATATTCTAAGACGTTACGCGGTTTATACGTAATTACTATTATTATAGAGGATATAAGAGTAAGTAGCTCTAATAAGAACTCTTATAGCTAATTTTAATTGTAAATAGGTATTAGTTATAAATCTTAATTAACTTTATAATAGATCTTTTTATTTACGAGAAAGAGAATACTAGATACCTAATAGTTATTATAAATTAATTATTTAAATACGTATAGCTAAAGGCTATAATATTAATAAAGGTTAAGGCGTGTATAAAACGTTTTAAGTAGTACTAATAGTAGTTTTATAGCTTCTTAAAATAGATTATTATAGATTATAAGTTAAATTAGCTTAATAAATTCTAAATAATACTTTATAAACTTATAAAGATAATTTAGCTTCTCTTTATAGCGTATTACTTATAAATAAATAATAGTATAAAACGCGTAAATTAAAAGGTATAAGTAGTTCTTTAAGTTATAATCTTATTTAAGTAATTAAACTAAATAGAATATCTTATAGCTTATTAGTTAGCTTTAAATAACTAGAACTTAACTATAATTAAAATAAGCTTAAATAAAGCCTTATACGAATTTAATATAGCTATAATTTAAGAGTTACTTAATATATAGAAATTAAAAACCTTAATAAAGGGAAGAGTAATAGTATTTATTAACTACTTATAAAAAGAAATAAACCTAGCTTAAGCTATAATTACGTTTATTTAATAACGTACTTAAAACTTAATAAGTAAATAATAATATCTAGTAAAGAAGTTTAAGATTAGAGATAATATTTAATTAAACCTATAAAATATTAAAATAAATTAATTAAGTAAAAAGCTAAATTAAATTATAGTAAAATATAAGATTATAAACGTGCTATTACTACTTATAGTAAGGCTAAACGTTTTAAGTAATATTTACCTAATATTTCACGTTAACCTTTTAAAATGTATAACTTATAACCTACTCTTATTTTAAGAGTTATAAGACTTTAAACTAGGCTTTAAGTTAACGTAAATAAATAATAAGATAAGTAGCTAACTAGTAAAGAAATTTAAGGTAAAGGAAATTCTTATAATAAGAAACGTATTAAAAAGAGGTAAGAAATAAAAAGCTTACGTAAAATAAGTAAATTATATATAGCTAACCTAAAAGCTACTAGAAAACGTATAAGAGATAATAATATTAAAGCGTTTTAAAAACTAATAGGGAAATATAAGGTAAAATAATAGCCTTATATTACCTTTACGCTATGCTTAAATCGCTATAATTATAGTAGCACTTATATAAAAAAAAAAAGAATAATAAGAGCTTATAATAGGTTAGAATAGGGGTAGTAGAAATAGTAATATAATTTAAGAGCCTTAAATCGTATAAGTAAAGGGACTATAAGAGGCTAGTAAATTTTTTTAGATTAATTAATTATAAATATTAATTAAAGGAAATAAAGAAAAAAAAAACTACCTTATTTAGCAGGTAACTAACGTAATTAAAAGAGATAACGCGTAGCTAGTTTAAATATAAAACGCTTATATAAAGTAGCGTTTAAATTATAGTAAACTAATAGTATTAATAGAAAGTAGTTCTTATTAGCTAAAAGATAAAATAAAGTAAGCTACTAGTAAGAAGTAATAGAGACTTTTATTAGAGTAAATAAGAGTAATATTAAGGGGAAACTATTAAAGTCCTTAACCTTAAACTAAGCGAATAAAGAAGAGCCTAAGATAAAATAAGTTAGTAAGATTAGTATACTTAATAGGTAAGTAAACCTTTAATAAGGGGCACGTAAACTAAAACTAAATTAAGGGCTTAAAGTAGTATTAATAGAAGTAAAACTACTAGTATTAATACTACTAGCACGCGATAAGAAACCTTAACGGGATAATATACTATAAGTATAAGAGCTAGTTTTATAAGAGAAAAGGCTATTAAATAAAGCTTAATTAAAGGTATTTTAAGAATAATTATAAGCCTTTCTCTTACGCTTATTCTTACCTTTATTTATTAATAGAGAATTATTAAAATACTAGTTTTAATTAGTATTAAACCCCTTTCCCTTAAAGGGACGTTATGGTTTTAAGATAAGCGTAATTAATTACGTAGTTATAAAAGGTAAGGGTATATTAAAGCGAGAAGTAAAAGTAATTAACTATCTAATTATAAGAGGTAAAGGCGTAATAAAATAGAAAATAAGGGTAACTAAAAGTATAATAAAACTAATAAGAGAAAGATTCTTAATTAAAATAAGCTTATTAAAATTATTAAGAGATAATTTAAGAGGCTAGTAATAAGTAATAAGATTAAAGAGAATAAAAGGAAATCTTAATAGAGTAGTATTAAAAGCGTAAATAAAACGCTAATTATAGTTAATAAGGGATAAGCTAATAAATTTAATTACCCTTTTAAGATAAGCTATTTACGCGATACGTTCTTTATAATTAAAACGCTAATTATTAATAAGCTAATTAAGAGCCTAAGTAATACTAGCCTAATTATAGTAAAAATCTATAACTATTACTTAATAGCTAGAATTCTAGTAAATAATAGCGCTTTTATAACAGATAATAAGCGTAAGGGACGTGCTAAGAATAATAGCTTATTAGGCTATAAACGGGAAATTTTAATTAGACTTAATAGGGGAGTTAATCGTTTAAACTAGATTAAAGTTAATGTAGGTATAAGTAAGTATAAACTAGAATTTTTTTACTATAAAGAAGAACTTACGCGAGAACTTAGCTTAAAAGGCCTTAATATTAGCACTCTTTTTAATAGCTTTAATAATAATATAATTATTATAAGTAGTAATACGCTTAACTTTCTTTTACTAATAGTAAAGCTTTAAATTTACCGCGTAAATATATAACTTTTAATTGTACTATTAGTAGGTATTATAATAGGGTTAGTATATTATATTAGAACTAAGAGTATATTTATAATAGCTAGTATTTAAAAGCTAATTTTAATATTACGTATAAGAGTTAATAAGCTTTTTACCGTTAAAAATATCGTTTTTATTAGAGTTACCTTCTATAATAAAGTTACTTAAATAGCGCTTAAAGCGTAGAGTAAAAGGGGGTAAGGGAGCGCTAATAATATTAATTATATTATTATTTTCTTCTTTTAGCTTAACGTAAAAAGGGAGAGATTAGGTTAAGAGCTTAATAAATAAATACTATAAGAAAACGCGTGTAATAAGGTTTAAAATTATTCTAAGAAAAAGGTAAAAATAAGGGTTATAAAGAATAAGAAAAAGATACTATAAAAGATTTATTTTATACTTAGCTTACCCTACTCTTATAAAGAAATAAAAATAAATAAATATAAGGGTAAAAAGAGAGTATAATACGCTTTATATAACTATTAGCTAAACACTAAGAGAGCTTAAATAAGTAAAAGGGTATATTATAAGCTTAAGCTAATAGCTTAAGCTTAAGCTAAACCTAATATAAAGGTAACTTAAACTTAACCTAAATAATTTATAGGCTAGGTAGGGATATAAAGAGGGGTAAGAAAAGAGAAACCTTTCTTTCTCTTTCTCTTTCTTCTTAAGTTTATTCTAACTTCCTAAAGACGTATACTTATAATAGTATAGTATAGCTAGTCCTTAATATTATTATAATATTAATTATTATCTTTATATAATAGGTATAAATATATTTTATAATAATAATAGTATTATTATATACCTTTAAAAAGTCTTTTAGGTTATTAGAAAGTAATATTATAGCTTTAAGTAAAAAGACTAGCTTTCTTCTTAGCTTTTCTTCTTTATTATTAATTTTCTTTATTATATACTTAAGGTTTACTATAACGTATAATACGTAATAAGCTAAAGGCTATTAGGTTTAGGTAAAACGTTTCACTTAAAAGAAAGCTTAAGAGGTAAAATAATTAACTAATTATAAAATCTAATAACTAATAAAAGGTAAGCTATAAGAGTTATTCTTTTAAATTATATTAAGAGAATACTTTTATTAAGAGACTTAAGCTTTAATAAACTTTAAAAATTTAAAGTTATTATTATAAAGAAAGAAATTACTTATAATATCTTATATTAAAGATATTTAAAGCTTTTTATTTATAGCTATTAAATTCTTCTTATATAGTTTACTTAAAATATTATTAAAGCTAACGTATTTAAATAAGGTTTTTATTACCTATTTCTTAAATATATTAAAACGAGTAGCTTTAAAGTTAAATCCTTTAATAGCTTTATTATTATTAATTTTCTCTTTATACTTATTATTATTAAAGATAATATTCTTAGTATTCTTTTTTTAGAAATTAATATTCTCTTATTAAAGTCTTTGAGCTATAAGCTTTAACTTATTAATAAGAGTTTTTATTTATTAGAAAATATTCTTTACTTTATAAGTATTAGCTTTAAAACTTACGCTATTATTTAAGGATTTATAGTATATTTAAGGAGTTTATAACTAGATTTAAACGTTTTTATTTACGTTAAATAAAAAGCTATTTAAATAATAATTTAACTAATATAATAATAAGTAATTAATTAATTAACTATTAGCTTTAATACTATAGGTTTTTATATTCAAGTTTAAAGGGGCTTATTTTAGTTTTAAAATAAAGATAATAATAAAGTCTAATAGAACGTGGTTTTATAGTTTTACTTAAGTATTTACTAGAACGTTTATATTAATATTTAAGGCTATTTAAACTATAATATATTAAGTTTTATTAGTAAAGAACATTAAGGGTAGGTATAGTTTTAAAAAACGTTTTATAATTTCTAAATTAATGCTTTTATAGTTTAAATTTAAAAGGTTATTATAACCTATAAAATTAATAAAAGAACCTCTCTTATTAGACTTAGCCTTAAGAGTAAAAGACTACTTATTAAGCTATTTTAAGAGGCGTAAAATTAAAAAGAACTACTTTATAATATTATTCTTCTTATTTTTTAATTAAAAAAGAAACTTATTTAAGGTAATAATAATAGCTTAATAATAAGAGGTTAAAGCTAAAGCTTTCTATTATTTCTTATTCTTAATAAATAAATAAGTCTTAAAGGGAATAATATACTAAAAATAAACGATACTCTTATAATAGTAGTATATATACTTAATATTAGTAAGCTTATTAGCTTTTTTATTCTATTAATTAATAATTATAAGGGTTATATTAGTCTTAATAAAGTTAAGTATAATAAAGCGTTTTATCTTTAATTTTGATTAAACTTCTTTTAATTTAAGAAATATAACTTTAAGAGTATTAATATTATCTTAAGTATATATAATATAGGTAATAATATACGCGTTATTTAAGAGTATTTAAATCTCTAAAATACGCTTAATAGTATTATTATAGCGAATTTAAAAATGTAAATCTATTTAATTAGCTATATACTTACTTAATTAAAGTTATACTAGCACGTATAATTCTATAATAAAACCTTAATTAACCTTATAAATAGTTTTTAAAGGGGTTTAAGAGAAAGCTTTACTATTTAAAAGAAAAAGTATTATATTTAATTAATTATAATAGATTAAATAATAAGGCTTAATTATACTTATAACCTATAACTTAAATTCTTATTTTTATCTCTTAAACGAATTAAAAAATTTAACTTTTAGCTTATATATTTTCTTTTAATATACTAGGGTTTAAAAGTAAAAGCTATTAAACTTTTCTTAAAACTAATAATAGTTTTAAAGCTAATTTTATTATTAAAACTAAAAAGATTCTTAGAACTAATAAGGTTCTTTAAGTTAAATCTATTATTAAAGCTAAAAATATTCTTAGAATTAAATATAGTATTATTCTTCTTTTTATTCTTAATATTAACTTTCTTTACTTTAAGGGATTTTTTATAAATACGTACTTAAGTAATAATACTATTAGAATTAAATTTCTTTATATACTTATTATTATACTTAAATTACCTATTATTATTTAATTAATATAATTAAATATTAGATATAATTAAATACTAGAGAAATAATCTATTAGTTCTCTCAAAATACTAGAGTAATTTAATAAGTAAATCTAAACTATATACTTCTTTAAGCCTAGTATAAGTATAAGAAAGATTAAATTATTTATTATAACGTATTTTAGGTAAATATAATAGTTTCTCTTTATACTTTATTTATAAATAGCTACGCCTATTTAATTAATAAAGAAGTTATTTATTAATACGTTTAAAATTAATTAACGTATAATTAAAGTTATTATTAGCTTAAGCCTTTATAATATTAAGTAGTTTACTAGCTATAAAATAATTAGAAATTATAAGTAATAGTTAATATTTAATATTAATTTTTATAGTAAAAAGAGCGTAAAAGAGATTATTATTAAAAGTAAACTTAATAATATAACTATTTATAAGGGTCTTAATAAAGTTATATTAAGCTAATAAAGTATTATCTTAATAAGAAAACTTTACCTTATTCTTTAACGTACGTAATATAGCTATAATTAAGTAAGAACCTAAAGGTAATTATTAAGTTATTATTTTATTTATATACTAGAGAATAAAGATATAATATACTTATATAATATAAAGAAAAATATAAGAAAGAGTGTAATATAAGGGAAATAAAAAGTTAATATCTTTTAAAAAGGTAAGCGTATATTATTTTATTCTTATTTACTATTATATCTTATATAATAACTAATAGTATTAATAAATAGCTAATAGTTTAAATAAGTAATTAATAGCTATTATAATTACTTATTTAAGTAAAGATAAAATTAAGTTAAAGGTAAACGTAAAGTTATTAAATTAATAGGGCTATATAAGGCTAAGAGATTAGTATAAGTACTTATAAAAAAGAATAAAAAATAAAGAAGTATACGAGTTAAATAGAATTAAAATAAAATTTATAAGGCTATTATAATACTTAAAGGTTATAATTATAATAGGTGTTTTTAATAGATTATATTAACTATTAAAAGAATAAAAATAAAATAAATAAAGCGTAATATTTTAAGTATATATTATATTTAAAAATTAATTTAATAATTATAATACGTTTTAATATAAGGTCTCTTTAAGCTTTTAAGAGTTATTCTTAAATAAGTATTTTAATTATTATACGTAATACTCCCTTTTTTCTTTTTATAAACGTTTTATAAGAATCTTATTAATAATATATTTTAATTTATTATTTATATTTAAAGAGCTAAGTAATAAGGTTATTTAAGTATTAAAAGTTATAAGCTTTAAATATTTAATATTAATTTTAAGTTTTTATTTAAAGTATAAGAGAAGTTAAATTTTATATTATAGGTTTACAATCTTTTAAATAATAGGGAATAATTTAACTTACTTATAAGATAACTTAATTTAATTATTAAGGTAATAGTTATTATAATTAAGTTTTATTAGCTTAATATAAATTAAGTCTTTAAGTCTTAGCTTTAAAGAAGATATACGCTTTATATTATAATAAAGCTTTATTTTAATAATAAAAAGTTAAGTAACATTTTAAGCTTTTTTATAATATTATTATTATACTTCTTTATATTAGTTTACGTTAAAGGGTAGTAATTTAAATACTAAGAGGTTTAAATAATAAAAAGGCTAATAATTATATAATAGCTTAAAAGAGCTAATTTTAATAATAGTATATAAAGATAAGTTTATATAAAATATAATATATAATAAAGAAGAAAATTAATACGTGGTATTAAGTTAACTATTAATAATAATATATAAGCTATAAATTAAAGTTTAAATAGTTTACTTTAATTAGCTATTAGCTTACTAATAGTAAAGCGTATTAGTATTTATCTTAATATTTATTACCTTATAAAGAGATTACTATAACTAAGATATAAGTTTAAAGTTAACGTTATATATAAAAAGGTATAATATACTTTAATTTAAATAAATTAAATAAACGTAAGTATTTACTTAATTTTTAGCTAATTATCTTAAATTTCCTAAAATATAACGTATAACCTTTAAAAATTTATTTATAATTACTAGAATTATATTATAACTATTATTTTTAGGTAAATTAAAGATAAAATTAAGGTATAATATATAAAGTAATACTTAAGGTATCTTAATTAATTATATACTTTTAAAGGGTTATTAATAGTAAGGCTTAAATTTCTAGTACTTAAAATATTTAAAGATATACTTATATAACTTTTAGCGTATATTATAAAAGAAAACTAGTAAGTTAAGAAAAGTAAAAGCTTTAATTAAACCTAAATAAGCTTTATTATTATATATTATTTAAAAAACTTCTTTTATTATAAAGGTAAGAAAGTAAATATAATATCTTTCTTTATTATTATAATAAAGTATAAGAGAATAAAAGTATATAAAAAAGGTAAGTATTAAGGCCTTAAATTTATTAGTAAGTTTTTTATATATTCATTTAAAAGATAAGTTAAATTATATAGCTATTATAAGGTAATATTTAAAATTAAAAGAAAATATTAATAATTTACGTTTCTTATTATTATCTTTTATTAAAAGTACTATTAAATAAATAAGTATAGCTTTTAATAATTATAATTTACGTTTTAACGTTTTCTTTTTAATATCTTTCACTTAAAATACTAGTAATTATAGTTTATTTTTTACCTATTAACGCGTAATTATAACTATAACGTTTAGTAAAGAGTTCTTAGTAGTTTTAGTATTATTATAACGTATATAAGATAAAGTATTAGTATTAAGGTATTTTTAACCCTTTTTATAAGCTATTTTTACTTAATTTCTTTATTATTTTAGGTATAATTACTAGTTAATTAAGTGGTATTTACCTTCAAGCTTACTTAATTTAATTAATTAAAAGGTATTATAAATTACTATATAATCTATTATTACCTTAATTATAGCGTGATTTAAGTAATACTTAAGCTTTTATAAGACTTAAATAAGTGCTATAATCTTTAATTTTATAAATTTATAGTTTTATTTTATTAAGGTTAAGGCTTTAAATAAAAAAAGTATAGGTTTTAGCTTTTTATTAGCTTAAAGTTAATATCAAGTTACGTTAAAACCGAATTTTTTATTATTATTTACATGTAACTTAAAGAGCTTAATTTAATTTAAATAAGCTAGCTTAATTATCTTAGCTAACTTAACTTTAAGTTTTATTTAAGCTTTAATTACTTATTTTTATAAGACTTATTATTTCTAATTATTAAAGGTATTAATTAAAGGAAGTATAATCTTTATAATATACTTATCTTATTATAGGTTTTTTAAAAGTGCTTTATAAAAACCTATAGCTTTAATTTATTATAATAATTCTATAATAGCTAAAAAGTAATTAATAAGTTATTAATAGTATTCTATTAAACCTAGGTTATATTTTAATTCCTTTAAATTTATAAGTATAATTAAAGCTTATATTATAATTATCTTTTCTTTTATTATATTTAATCTAAGTTTAAAAACGTAGTATTTTAAGGCTTAAAAGCTAAATTAAGTAAAGTAATACTTATATAAGAATAGTATATAACTTAATTTATTAAGTATTATTAAGGTTAAGTTTAAGTATTTAATATACTCTTTAATTATTTAAGAGAAAATAATAATATTATTAATATAAATAAAAATAAATTTCTATAAGTATTAATAAAATAGATATTTTATATAATATTAAAAGAAGGTTAAGCTAATAGTTAATTTTATTATATTAACTATTAATTATTTATACTTATAATATAATATAATAAACGCTATCTTTTATTTATTTAATTTTATAATAAGCTATTAAAAAAATTCTTTTATAAGATTTAAAGTAAAGAAAACTATATTACCTTATAAGAATAATAAAATATTATTTTACTTAAATAATAGATAAGTGTTTATAATTAATTTAGTGTTAATATAGCGTATATTAATTATAATACGTAGCTTTTTATCTCTTTCTCTTTAAATAATAAAAGTTAAAGAAGCTATTAAATAAGATTCTTCTAGTAATACGTCTTTTATAACGCTTACTTTTTTAAGGGGATTAAGAATATTATTTATTACTTTATAATTATAGCGTAATATTATATTTTGTGTAGGGAAAAACCACACACAAGATATCGGTTAAAATATCGGTTAAAATATTAGTCAAAATATTAGTTAAAATATCAGTCAAAAATATTAGTGAACATAACAGCCGCAAGGGCCAGAAGGTTGAGGTTCTATTTTTCTAGGAAGGCTCTAAAAAGCTAGTTATATAATTGTGTGGCACGTGACATGTCACGTGACACGGCACGTGACTAGAGGCCACGTTGCTAGCTAAATCGAGCTGTAATGTACGGTTAAATTCCTCGCTACAATGTGCGGCCGAATTCCTCCACACAATATATAAGCGTTAATTTAAGTTAAATAAATTCGCGTTTAATTATAAAGGTATTAGTATATAAATTTTATGATTAAACTATTTTAAATTAGGTTTAAATAGCTTTTAATATTTACGTAAGACTTTATATACTTATTCTTAATATTTTAGGCCTTAATTATCAAAGATATTAGCCGCTTAAAAGTTAACTATTAATTTAAATATAAAAACGCTAAAAGGGTACTTATTATTCTAGTAAAGGTTTAAGAGCTTCTTCTTTAAATAATTATCTTCTAATAAATCTATTAAAGAGATATATAAGAAGACTTTTATTATAAAAGTCTATTAACTATTAATAATATAAGTTAAAGTAATTAAACTAATAACTTAGCCTTTTTTAATCTTAATTAAAGCTTTACTTAAGTTAAAGATTTATAAGTGGTATTTTTATTTAATAATAATAATATAAGGTAAATTAACGTAATTAAAACTAATATAATTATTAAAAACTAAAAGGGTTATAATATAATTATTAAGATAAACGAGTATAGCTTTCTTTATTTTTACCTTAATATTAATACTATAATCTTTTAATATAATTATTAATATAATAGCTTAAATCTTAATAAAATAAAATAAGTAAGCTTTAAGATAATTTCTTTTTAAGGAAAATATAAGAATAAATTAATTATTAATTAAAATAAGGTAATTATTATTTATTTTTTAACTTTATTTAATATATAATTAATTTCTTTATAAGAAAGAAAGATTAAAAAGAATTTTATAAGATAATTTATTTGTAATATAAGCTAAGATAACGTAGGTTAAATTATTTTTATTTAAAGTTTAAAAACTTAAATTTAAGTTAATTACTTATATAATATAAATAAGTTATTTATTAATACTATTAATAGGGAAAGATATAATATTTAATAAGCGGGTTTTAAAATAATAATTAACGATAAAACGTTAATTAATTAATATAATTAATATAATAGTATTAAATATAACTTTATATAAGTAATTAATAGGTGTAAAAGCTACTTTATAAAGTTATAAGTATAAATATATTAAGCTTTAAATATTATTAATTATAAAAGTATATATAATTAATAAGTAAGTATAATTTAAAATAAGAATTAATAATAAATTATTAATATTAGATTTATTAAAAGCTATAATAGCGCTATTAATAGTTAAGGTTTTTATAATTAAAAGCGTATTATTCTTTATTAATAACTATTAGAATCTTTTAGCTAGTTCTTTAAGAAGTTTAATAAGTTAAATTTCTTATTAAAGCTTTAATTATTTTTATTAAGTATTTTAGCTTTATTTAAGTTAATTTAATAATCTTTAAAGTTTATAAAGAAAATAAAAGCTTAAGTAAGATAAGAGAAGCCTTCTTTATTAAAGATCTTTTTATATTAATTTAATAAAATAATAATAGGCTAATATTAATTATTATTTTATTTTTAATAAGTATTATAATAATTATTATATTTATTAAAGCGTAAAGGTTTATATTAATAAACGTTACGTTTACCTTTTATAACTTTATTTTAATTCTAGTATAAAGAGTATTATATTACTTTAAAATAATTAAAATTAGTATTATAATAATTAATATTAATATAAGGGTTTCTTAATAAAAAAGCGTAATTCCTTTAATTAAAAGATTAATCTTAATTTATAATAGGCTTATCTTATTTATTATATAAGTTATAATTATAATAAAAGCTTTAACGCTTATTATTCTATTATTTAAAGTTTACGTGTAATTATATATCCTTTAAATTTTAAAAAGACTTTTATAGGTTTTATACTTTCTTTTAAGTATTATTTTAATCTTATAAGGCTACCTATTATTAAGTTAATAATTAAGCTTTAATAACGCTTAATATAAGATAATTTTATAAGACGTTTATTAGTTTTATTAAAGAAGAGTTTACGTTAAGTATTATATAATAAGTAATAAAATCTTTATTAAAACTATTAGCTTTTATATATAAGACTATCTTTTAATTAATATAAAATTAAAGAAAAAGAGTATTTTTAATAGTAAATAAGTACTTTAAAGCGTTTACTTATATAATAATTATATTATAATTCTTACGAAAACGCTAAGATAATTCCTATTTTTATAGATTAAAGTTATATATTAAACGCGTTTTAAACTTAAAATTAAGGGAATTAAACTATTAATAATTATTAAAGGAAAAAGTAAAAAGTAATTCTAGTATAATATTATTTAAGATAACCTAAGTGTTATAGCTATTTACTAGCTAGTTTAATTAATTAATATAAGCTAAAATAAGAGTTACTTTAAAGTTATAAGAGAGAAAATTTACCTTAAATATACGTGTAAATTATTTATTTAAGTAAGTATTTTAATAAGAAAATAGGTAATATAAGTAATTCTTAAAAGGTATATAACGTAAAATTAAATTACTATTATATTATAAGATAAGGTAAGTAAAGATAAAGTTATAAGGCTATCTTTTAAGTATTTAATTACTTTATTTTAAAGGTTAATAAGAAGAAAGTATAAGAGTTTTTAATTTATTCTTATAATTATAGTTTAATTTACCCTTAAAACGTATAATAATCTTAGTTATATTAAATATTAATAATAAAATACTATTTTTATTCTTAAGTAATTAATAAAGAATATATACGTTAATAAAATAACGTTTCTTAAAGAGTATTATATATTTAATTATATAAGTAAGTTTAATTGAATTATTAATAATATAAGCTTAAAAAAGAGTATATTATTTAAAATTTATCTTATTCTTAGTAAGGTAAAGAAGAGTAGTATTATATACGTATTATACTCGCGTATAAAGTTTAATTTACTATTAGAAAGAGCCTTGAAGAGAAGAAAATTTAAAGAGTTTTAAAAAGTATATAGGTTTCTTTATTAAAAAATTAACGTTAATAGATTAATATTATTTACTTAAAGCTTTTAAAAGAGTTTTATTATTAATTAAATTAATTATTCTTTTTAATAATAAGGTAGAAGTAAGTAATAAAAAGCTATTTAAGAGTATTAAGTTATTTAATAATAGAATAAAAGAAGCTAATTAAAAGCTTAAAGTAAGAGTTTATTAAGTTTAAATTTACTTTTATAATAAGTTATTAATATAATAAATATTCGCTTTTTTTATAATTAAACGTAATTTTATTATATTTATTAAAGTGTAAAATTCTTTAAATTTTATAAGAGAATCTAATAGATTACTTTTAATAGAAATATCTTTTAATATATTTAAGAGAGAGATTATAATATTTTATAATTAAAGAAAGTATTTTTAAGTAAATTTCTTAAATAAAGTAAAGGCTTAAGTTAATTTTTTAGGTATACTTAATAAAGAGAAGTTATTACTATAGAATTATTATTAAAAGAATAAAGTAAGAAAAGAACTATAACTTTAATTTAATATTTACGTTAACTTAAATATAAAAGTAAACTTATTAATAGCTTATTTTTAGTGTATATAATATAATTAAAGTAAAATTAAATAAAATAAATTAATAATAAATTACGTTATTAATTTATATTAAAGAGTAATAATAATATAAAGGTCTTTTATTTAAGTAACGTTATTTAAAAATAAGATTTACTTAGCTTTATTTATAATTTTAAAGGGTAATATATCTTTATTTCTTAGCTTACTTAAGTAATTAAAAAATTTCTTAATTTAAAAAATAATTAAAGCTTTAAGGTCTTAAATTATAAGTTATTAATAATATAAGTATTAAGAAGAATTTTCTTGATAATTTAAAGGTTATAAATAAAATTAGCTTAATTTAAGAATAAAATTTAATGGATTTTAATAGAGTTAATAATATTTTTTTCTTTAAAATTAAAAGGCCTTATTATTACGAACGACACTATATAAGATACAAGACGGGACTATACTAGCTAGGATAGGTATAACCTATAGGTATAAGAAGAAGATAAGAGCACGTGACTAGCTACGTAATTTAAGAAGCGATTAAAGAGATTAATATTTAAATATATTAACTAAAAAGAATTAAACTAATTAAACCTTAAGCTAATTAATTAAGGTTTAAAGGGATTAATAGTTAAGCTAATTAATCTAGAATTATAATAGAGAGATAAACGAGTACTTAAGGAGAAGATATTTCTATAATTAAATAGTTTAAATCTTTATTAATTAATTTAAGTAATAATCTTATTATTAAGAGTTATACTTTTAATAGCCTTATTATAATATTACTTAAAAGCTACTTTATAGCATTTAACCTAACTTACTTTTTAAGAAATAAACCTATTATACCTTAAAACTTAAGCTATTATTATATTTTAATTAATCTTATTTAATAAGTTACCTTAAAACTTTAAGTAATAATAACTTTTAAGATATTTACTTTAAGCGAAAAGACTATTAATCTTAAAGAGATAATAAAGTACCTTTATAATAAGATTACTAAGCTTAAAAAGTAAAGTTAATAGCTTTTTAATTAATAGAATAATCTCTACGAAAAACTTAAGGTATAAGAAGAGAAACTTATAGTAGTTTAAAATCTTACACTTATATTCTCTATTAATAATAATAATATACTAAAATTCCTTAAGCTTAAATTATATAATAATTATAAGGGTAATATAAGAAACTTTCTTATATAAGCTTAAGCTTACCTATAAGTTAATAAAAAAATTTATATAATACTTAAGTTATAGATTCTTTATATTAATAACCTTTTAACTAAAAAAGTAATAGAATAATAAGAGTTAACCCTTTATATATATCTTAAATATAATACTAAAGTTAAAGTAAAAGTTATTTATATCTTCTTTAATTATAAAACCTTTAAAGAATAACTTCTTATTATATTTAAAAACCTTAATAAGTATAAAAAAGCTATATAATAGCTTACTTAACTTAAGTAAACTAAATTTATAGCTTATTATATTAGGGAATTTAAATATATTATAATAAAACTTAATTAAAATATTAAACTTAAAATAAAAGTTTTCTATTAAGAACTTAAAGAAGAAGTAAAGAATAACATTTATTAAGAAAATTATTTTAAGTTATTTAATAACTTTATTAAAATAATTATTAAGGTAAATAATCGTTTATATAAGTAATATTACGAAAAAAGTTATAGGAAATTTAAATTATATACTAGGTTTAATAAACCTAATAATAGTAAGCTATATTAAATATTAATAATATATAAGTACTATATTAAACCTATAAAACTTAACGCTATAAATAAGAAAAGGGGAAAGACTTATTATAATTATAGTAAGATTAAACACTTTATAAATAAATATAAAGCCTTAAAAAAGCTATAAAAGTTAATTCCTAAAGGTAAAAAGCTTTATACTATAAACTAAAAAGACTTACTTACGTGAAATCTTAATATAATAAGTAATAAAGAAAGCCTTATATTAGTAAATAATATTAGTTTAAATAAAGATTAGAAATTTAAAACCTAACTAATACCTAATAACTTTTAGAAATATTAAATACTCTTACTAAAAAGTAAACCTTTACTAGAATAAATCTAAGAAGAAGAGAATTATTTAATTAAGAAAAATAAACCTAAAATTAAATATAAACTTCTTAATTAAACCTTCTATTATAATAATAATTATTATACGTACCTTAATAGTAAGTAAGATAATAGATAGTTTTTATAAGAATAAAAAAAAAGAAAAATAACCCTTATAATATAACTAAAATTATAATAAATTAATTTAAAGATATTAAACGAGAAGTTATATTATATTAAGAATAATATATATATTACCTAAGCTATAATCTTATAATATAAGAAGAAAGAGAACTATATAACTATAAGTAACTTACTTAACTTAAGTTTAATTAATATAAATAGTAAATTAAGTAATTACTAAGAAAGCTTTAATAATACGTTAAAGAATAATTATTAATAATAGCGCTTAAAAATACGCGCTAAATAATAAGAGGAGAGAAACAATAAATTAGGAAATAATAGCTATTATTATAATTAAAACCGATTTCTTAACGAAGATCTAATAAGTCTTTATATACTATAAATATTAATAGTATAATATACCTTATAATTAATATAATTATAATAAAATAAAAGATTTAAGTAATAATTAATAATAAAGTATAAGGAAATTTTATCTTATTAAATCTCGTTAATAGATTATAATTATCTTAAATACTTAAAGATAAGCCTTATTAACTTATAATTATAAAAGAAACTATAATAAAGTATAGCTAAAAAGTAATTAATATAAAAGTAATGTAACTTCTTATTAATATATAAGGTATAAAATACTAAGTTATATTAAATATTATAATAATCTTAAAATATAATGTTATATTAGAGATACCTTAATTATAAGCAAGTAATTTACGAGTTAATTAAAGAATCGATTAACTTTAATAGAATTTACTAAAAGATAGTTATAAAGCTGTTAGGATAAACCCAGGATATAGGACGATTAGGTAAGGAATTAGGAAAGAACTCTATTCTTAGGTCTTCTAATAATACAAGACTAAAACTTATTCGAATTATCTAATATTCGAACTAATTCTTTTATACTTATTTATTAAGGGTTCTAGCCCTAATTTATACTCGCTTCTCACGTAATAATACTTATAGGATTTAAACTAGAATTAGTGGGAATTTATACCCCGTTTTAGGATATAAGCGGACCTAATTTAATCTCTCTTTATAGGTAACTTCGTATACGCGTTATAATTATCCCCCTCTTTTAGTATAATTGTCTTTAATTATCGTTAATATAAGTGGGCTTTAAAGGTGTATTATCCTCGTTAAAACCTAGTAGAAAAAAGAGTAATAATACTATTCTCTTTAGGTTCTTATAGTTCTATTTTTATTCTTATATTCTAAGGCGCTATTTTAGGGTCTTACGCCTTTATCTTATTAGGTTATAATTATTACCTTTAATTAATTAACTATAACGTTTACCCTACTAATACGTGTTACTCTTACTTATTTTCGTTCTTAATAGAGCCCTTAGTTAAGGTCTAGTATTTTTTAGGGAAGAGCTTTACAAGTTCTTTTCTTTATCTTAATAGGCGTAGTTACCTTAAGGGCTAACTCGTAGATTTAGGGTAAAGGCGATTACGAGTTTATTCTAGTATAAATTTTTGGTTTTATCCCTTATTTTTTTCTTTCTTATTTTAGCTTTATCTCTCTTCTTTTTCTCTCTTAATAGCTTTATTTCTTATTATTTAAGTATAAATCCTTTTTTTAGCTTCTATTTATTTTATATTCTTATTATACTTAGCTACCACCTAATATTTACGCTTATAATTCGTGTATATTCCCTAGCTTATAGACTATAATAATGCTTATTAGGCTTAAATTTCGGATATACACTTAATATAGTGCTTTATTTACATTTTCTTCTAGTATAATAAAGCGCTAACGTTATAAGTTATATTTTTAACTTAAAGTTATATTAATGTTATAGCTAACTAGTTATTTTATTATTAAGTTAATAATAGTTTATTTAAGTGTATTAAACTAGAATATATTTTATTATAGTTAATAAAACTTTAGCGCGAAATATAGGTATATATTTATTAATTTTAACCGTTTTTAGCCTAAATCTTACTATTATTATTATTAGGTTCCCTATACTTACTCTTATTACTTTTAGTTACGTTTTATTTTACCCTTTTAATTATTATATTTAAATACAGCTATTCTAATTTATATAACGCGGTATACTATTAGGGGCCTTCTTATAGCACCTTAACTTAGCTTTCTTCGCGCTTTTCTTTGCCTTCTCTAGTATATACTTTTACATTTAGCTTTTACTTTAAATTATAGTTAATTTAACTGTAAGTCACGTCTTTATACTCTTATACTTAAAAAAGCGCGTTTAGTTTAATAGTAATACGTACTAATATTTCCCGCTTATTTCATGGGTATATATTTTCTAATAAGGCGAATTTAACCTAGTGTTAGATTACCTTTTTAAATAGTCCTATTAAATAAAGTAAGTAGTTTATTATTATTCTCTTAGATTTTAATTTTAATGTAATTTTCTAAAGAACGTTATAATTATTATAAATACTATACTATTCTTTAAGCTATTAACTATTATACCTATAGTTTTATTAGCTTAAACTTTAGCTTATAACCTCTTTAAAACTTTAACTAAATATAAGGCCTTAAAGGGGGATATTATTAAAGTATTTAATACTAAATTAAAATAGGTTTTCGCTTAAAAGACTTTACGTTAACTTAACTTTACGCTTATTAACGTTATTACTTAAGCCTAGGTAGTTTAAATAATAAGAGGTAAGTCTAGCTTACCTTATAAGAGTAATAGCGTAACGTTAAAGATTTAAGCTTACGTTAAAGCTTAATAGAAAGATTCTAATATACGTGGTAATAATTAATAGTATTACTATTATATAACCTAATACTTAAGTGAGTATTTACCTAAAATTAACTTTAATTCTAACTTTACTCCCTTAACTAAGATTAAGCTACATTATATTCGCTTTATTAAGGGGGTTAAGAATAATTATAATTACTATATCTCCTAGAGAGGTCTTTATATTTATATAAGTATTAGATTTAATTTCTCCTTAATTTTATTATTAATTAAATATAAATATTACGCGGCCTTATAGCTAGGGATTTATTTAACTTAATTTAAGTCTTAGAGTTTATTTAAACTACCTTTCTAAAGAAACAGCTTATAAGTGATTTTAATTATAATTATAATATACGTATAAAGATCTTTACCCTTTTACTCTAGCTTATATTTAAGTTCCTATTAACTTAAAAGGCTTATTAGAGTAATTATAGCTTATCTTTAGGTAGTAAGTTACGTAATACTATAAGTAATTCTTAGGTTTACACTTTCTTAGAATTATTTCTAACTTAAATTATAGAGTCTTCTTATTTATATAAAGAAGGCTAATAAAATTAGGTTTAAATTAGAAAAGTAATTTCTACTTTTAGCTAATATTATACGTGTAAGATTTAAATTTAATTTCTCTAGGATTTCCTTACTAACCTTTTTTATTTTAAAGTGCTAAGCATTATTTTAAATATACCCTTAAGCGTATTCCCTATTTTCTTTCTAAGAATATTTATTACCGCTCTTAGTATACTACCCTAGTAGATTTTTATAATAGCTTATTTTTATGCTTAAAGGGGTTTAAAGGTACTAAGAAAGCTTAATAGGTTATAGAGACGTTCCTAATTAAGCTAGAATAAAATAGTGTTACTAAGGGTTCTAAGAAAAAGAAGGCTTATAAAAGCGCTAGTTTTAATACTAAGGCCTAATTATCTAGTACTTAATTTCTTTATCTTAGGTCTAATATAGCCTAGAATATTTAGCCTATTTTAAAGGGAGATAGGCTTTAATATTACACTCCTTACTTATATTATTTAGCTAGTTTAATTAACATTTATTTCTCGTGCTTTTTTAGGCTAACCTCTCTTTTAGGGTTCTTATATAATTTCGTTTCTTTTTATAACTAGGAGTAACGTAATATAATTACGTATAATATTAAGCGTATTTATAAGGTCTTTATTATTAAGCTATTATTTATACTCGTATAGCTATTCCTTCCACTTTATAAGGTAATATAATTAGGCTCCCTTTTAAATATAATCCTTAATGCTTTTTACCTCTTATTTATTCTTATTATCTTTTAGCTCTAGTATTAGAAGTGTTTTTAACTCGTTTATAATGCCTTTATACTAGTACTATTATTCTAATAAGCTTACGTAAAAGATATTATAAAGTTTCTTATATTAAGTTAAGAGTGCTAAATAATATACTTATTATTTAACTTAATTAAGGATTTAAAAAGGGTTAATATACTTTAGGATTAGTTTATTCTTTTTATACTTAAATCTTATATTCTTAATTTAAAGTAATACTAGACTTTCATTTTAAAATTATATTAGTTTATATTTATTATTATAGTATTTTACCTAGAATACTATTACTTACTTTTAATATTCTTTTATTTTTATCTTACTTAAAGTATTTTTTTAACTTAGTTTCTTACTTTTAACACTCTCTCTTCTATAATATTATCCCTAATATTATAGTATATATAAGGCTTAAACCCTATTAAAAGTTAATTTAGCGAGGTATTAGTTATTAAATTAATAGTATTATTACACGTAAACTATACTATAGGTAGTGGAAGCAGCTAGTATAACTAGTTCTTTATTATAAAAGCTTAAAGATAATATTTTAATATTTAATTAACGCGTTTCGTTTATCCGTTTATTTAGGGGTGGTACGCGGTAAAGAGTTATCTTTAAATCTTTATTAAATAACATAAATCTAACTAAAAACAACTAATAAATAAAGATTCTTTATTAGATACGATTCTAATAGGGATACTATAGGTGTATTTAACCTATTTATAAAATAGCGTTACTAGTTTATTAGCTATAATTGTATTTAATACTAGGTAGAATAGCGAGTACTTCGTATAATAGTCTACTATTACTAGAATAGTATTAACGTCTTATTTATAATACTAGGTCTCTAGTAATCCCGTTATAAAGTTTATTAATAATTTAGCCTATAAATCTTAAGAAATTAATAGTAATTCTAGCTTACTATAAGGCTAATATCTTTACGCTATAATTCTTTAGTATATTATATAAGACTTTACGTAGTCTTTTACATTTATATTTATATGTATTTAATAGAACTTTCTTTTTAATAGCTTAGCTATTCTTTTTATACTAAAGTGCCTAGCTAATAGGTTATTATAGTATAGCTTAAGTAATTCTTAAATAATAGCCTTTTTTAGCGGAACCTATATACGTTATTAATATATTAAGATTCCTTAATTATTTAAGTGCTATTTATTAGCTAAATCTTAATTAAAACGAATCCTTATACATTTAGCTTTTATCTAAGAATCTCTTTTTTATGTATTTAAGATTATATCTCTTAGAGGCGTATTTACGTTCGTTTTATAAGGGTCTTCTCGTTCTATAGCATTTTAGATTTTCTCCTAGAGTAAGGGTAGTTATAACTTACCTCTTAGTTCTAGGTTAAATTAGCGGCTTAAGAGGGGTAAATCCTCTTATAAAGGTATCTTATTACGCTCGCTAAATTTTATAGAGACTTACGGACTTTCTTTTAGTAAAGGCTTTTTATTACGTCTCTTTTAATTAGGTACTTTATTTAAAAATAATAAATTATATTTTTATACCTAAATAAATCTAATAAGCGCTTTATTTACCTACGTTATCTTTACACGAATTTCTTTAAGGATTGTGGGATCTTTACGTAATCTCTTCGTATAGTTTAGCTATCTTAATAGTATATTAATAGGGTTTCTTTTTCTTACTTAATACTTAATTATAAAGTTAAAAGGGGTTAAGTATAAATACTATTAGGACTATCTCCTATTTAGCTGCTTATTACTTATAAACGTTTATAGGTTATAGTAGTCTATTAAGACCTTAATTAGCTCTATTACACCGTTTATATAATGTCGCTAATATTTAAATGCGTTTTTAATTACTAGTATCTTTTAATTAAGCGTACTATAATGGGTTTTTATATCTTATAATTTTCGCGATTAAAAGGTAATAGGGTGCTATTTTCTATTATCTTTAAATTATAATAGAATCGCCGCGATTATAAAGATTAATACATTCGTTTTAATTTAGGTTCGCTAATTAGAATTAAAATACTATAATAATAGGGCTTTTATAAAGGCATTCTTTAAGGCGTAAAACGCCTTTATTTTCCTTTTAATTAAGTTTTATACTCTCTAGTTTTCGCTTATTTTTACTCCCTTTTAGTAAAGCTATTATTAGGGCTACTATATAGGAGTATACTTTAATAAAGCGTTAATAGAAGTTATAAAACCCTAAGAATACTTATATATTATAGTAACTTTTAGGTTTTAGCTAAGATATAATAGTTTTAATTTAAGCGGAATTTATAGAGATCCCTTTTACTAATAAGATAAACCCTAGGAATTTCACTTAGGGTTAAAAGAATTTACACTTAAATAATTTAGCGTATAACCTTATATTTCTTATTTGTTTTAACACTTACATTAGGTGTTTTTTATGTTTCTTCTTTATCTTAAAAAATACTAAGATATTATTAAGGTACACGATATAAATAATATTATTTAGGCCTTATAGCGCTTAATTTATATAACTTTAAAATATAATAGGTGCGTTAGTTAACCTAAAAGGCATTACTAAGTATTTAAAATACCTGTATTATATTTAAAAAGCGGTTTTTTATTCGTTCCCTTTCTTAATTTTAATCTAATAGTAAGCTTTCTTAATATCTAGTTTTAAGAATACCTTAGCTTCTTATATTTAGTCTAGTATCTTAGTAATTAAGAGGAGTAAATATTAGTTTTTAATGCTAACTTTATTTAATCCTTAATAGTTTATATAAAGGCGAAGCGTTTTATTCTTTTTTAATATAAATAAGATTAATGCCTTTACTAGGCTTTTAAAGTGTTAAATTTAGCTTACCTTTAGGTTTTTATTTAAATAATCTTATAACGTTACTAGCTTCTTTAATAAAAGCGAGTATATAGGTTTATATAAAGGCGATTCTCCTTTTATTAGGTTAATTATATAATTAGTTAGGCGGTATAGTAGTAGTTCTCTCGCCTTCTTATCTTTAAAAACGTTAGTATATTCCTATAATACTAGTAGTAAAAGCGTTACTTTTAAAAAGAGTTTAATACTATTTCCTTATAGTAATACTATCTCTTTTACTTTAAATATAGCGAAAACGTATACGCGATTTTACGCTTCTCTTTTACACTTATATATTAGAATTACCTTATATTCGCTTTTCTTTATATTATACTATTATTATTATAACCTTACGTTTATAGTAATATTCTTATTCTTAAGGGCTAGCATTTTAAGTAAGAGGAGATTCTTACTTATATCTAGTATTATATAATAGATTTAGGTGAACTTTCTTCGTTTCCCTCGTAAATTTATAAGAGCTAGGGGTACCTTTTATACTCTTAGCTTTTATAAATAGATATTATTAGGTACCCTAAGGCTTAATAGAATCTTATTCAAGCGGTATAATTCTACACGTTATACTAGGGTAATACTAATTAAGTTCGCTTTAGCCCTAGTATTTAAGGTTACTTTAATAAGTATTAATTTTTATTCTTAAATTATAGCTTATATTATAAGGCTAGCTTTTACCTAAATATAGTCTTTATTAATTATAAATTAGATATTATTTATAATTAGTTCTTTTTTTTTATAGTATTCTTCTTATTTTCCCTCTTCTTATCTTAGGTTTTTACATTATTAATCTTTTCCCTCTTAGAGTATTTATTTTAAAGATATTTACTACTATTATACTTTTAACAGGTAAAATTCTTTTTCTCTTTACTATTAGCCTTCTTTTTATCTTTATTTTAGGATAAGTTTTAGCGCGGAAAACGCCTCTAATTAGGTTCTAAGAACCTTTCTTAATTACTTTCTCTTTTAGGGAAAGAGTCTCTAGGGTTTCTTTAAGGCGCCTTAAAGGGCCTCTTATTTAGGTTCTTATCTTAAGGCCGCTTATTATTTCGCTTACCTTTTATATTATCTTAAAAACGGGTGGTAAGAGCTACAATTTCCTTTTAAGTTTTTAGTATACTTAATACATGTATTTTAATATAGTTTTAAAGGTAAGAGTAGAGTTTTACGAAGAAGCTAAGTGCTTATTATACCTTTAAGACGCGAGGGAAGTGCTTTTCTAATAAGTTTAAATATACGTGAAAGTTTTAGGGAAATTAGTCTTCCCTTTAGCGTATATCTTTTAACTATTATACTATAATTACATTTTAGTTAACGAAATCTTAGATAAGATTTAAGGTTTATACTTTAAATTTTTTTTAATTAGTATTTACGTTTAAATTACGCGCCTTTACTTTCTTAATATATTAGTTCTATTAGAAATAATATTCGTTTTTTATTTACGTAACTATATATAAGATTTAAAAGTAATTCTTCTTAAACTTTCTTAAGGTACCCTTAAAAGTATATTAAAGGTTATTTAACTAATTATCTCTCTTTCTTTAGTTTATATTAAGGGATAACTTAAAGAGGTTCTTAATTTAAATCTTTAAACCCTAATTTTCTTTTAAGAAGAAGAAGTCTTATCGTTTTAAGAACCTTCCCTTATTATTTAAGAATAGGTTTTAAAGTAACTCTTACTCTTAAGCTTTAAGTTCTTAAATTCGCTTAAGTTTACGTAAGTGCTCCTTTAATTATACCTCTCGTATAATTATAGTAGAGTACTTAGTAAGAGTTAAAAGAGTAAATAATTTACGCGTAGGGGATATAATAGGTGTCTCTTCTTCTAGTACGTTACTATATAACGTATAACTTTATTCTTAAGTTTTTACTATCTTTTTAAAGGTAATTATATAAAGAAGTTTTAGGAATTATTAGAATAAACCTAAAATATAGGATAATTAGGTAAGGAATTAGGAAAGAACTCTATTCTTAGGTCTCTTAATAATATAAGACTAAAACTTATTTGAATTATTTAATATTTAGATTAATCCTTTTATACTTATTTATTAAGGGTTTTAGCCTTAATTTATACCCGCTTCTCACGTAATAATACTTATAGGATTTAGACTAAAATCGGTGGGGATTTATACCCCGTTTTAGGATATAAGCGAACCCGATTTGGTCCCTCTTTACAGGTGACTCCGTGTGCGCGTTATAAAAGCTAAGAGTAGCCTATAAAGAGTATCTTATTTAAACTATAATAAACCTCTAGAAATATATGTAATTATTAAAGAGCTAAAAGCTAAGATAATAAAGATTCCTAAGAAATACTTAAAGTATAGTAAGCTATTTAATAGAGAGCTAAAAATAAAACTACTAGAGTATTTACGCTAGAACTATAAGATTAAACTTTAACTTAATATTAAACTAATATTTAATAAAATTTATTCTTAGAATCTTAAGTAAGATAAGGCGCTTAAAAAGTATTTAAAGAATATACTATAAAAGGGATATATATAACTATTAAAGTCTTTTATAAAATACTTAATTCTATAAGTATTAAAGAAGAATAAGAAACTATAATTATATATTAATTACTAACACTTAAATAAGATTATAATTAAGAATTAATACCTATTATTACTTATAATAGAAATTAAAGATAAAGTTAAAAAAGCTAAATAGTTTACTATACTTAACTTAAAAGAAGCTTATAACCTTATATAAATAAAAGAAAGCTATAAGTAAATAGTAGTATTCTAAACTAATAAAAGATACTATAAATATTTAATAATACCTTTTAAGCTTATTAACGTATTAGTAATCTTTTAAAGAATAATTAATATAATCTTATAAAAACAACTAAGAGTATTTATAGTTATATACCTTAATAATATTTTTATGTATTTAAATACCCTTAAGAAACACAAATAATATATATATAAAATACTATAAACTCTATAAAATAATAAACTCTTAATTAAAGCCTTAAAATATTAATTCTATTAAAATACTATATACTTTTTAGGGTATATACTTATATATAAAGAAATATAAATAAGCTTAAATAAGATTAAAACTATTAAGAAATAACCTATATTAAAGAATTTAAAGAAAGTTAAAGAATTTATAGTATTTATAAACTTTTATTATAAATTCTTAAGCGAATATAAAGATATCTTATAACCTCTTATAAACCTAATAAGAAAAGAAGTTAGCTTTTAATAGAATAAATTAAAAGCTATAGTATTTTAAAAGATAAAAGATTTAATTATATTAAAACCTATATTAAAAGCACTTAATTAAGATAAACCTTATAAGCTTAAAATAAACGCCTTAAACTTTATATTAAGCGAATAGCTTAAATAATAAGATAATTAAGAAAGATTACACTTAATTATATTCTTCTTAAAGAAACTTTATAAACCTAAACTTAATTATAGAATTTATAAGAAAGAACTTATAGCTATTATTAAGTGCTTTAAAGAATAAAGATACTATCTTATAAAAGTAAAGTATTAAATTAAGGTTTATATTAACTATAAGAATCTTATATTATTCTTAACTATAAAGAATTTAAATAAACGATAGATTAAATAGTATAAAACTCTTATAAATTATAACTTTAAGATTATATATTATAAAGAATTTAAAAATAAAAGAGCTAACGCGCTTAATTAAAGAGAGAATTTAAAATTAAATAAGTAAGTAAGTAATACACTCTTATTACGTATTACTAAGAATAAAAACCTTATATTAAGTACCTAAAAAATTAATATAACCTAATAAGTTAAGCTAAATAAAACATAAATATAATAGATTATATTATATATTAAGAATAATAGTTACTTAAATAATTAAAAAATAAAAACGTATTTATTTAAGAAAAGTAAAACCTTCTTATATAATAAATAATAGTATATTTCTAGTATACTTTAAGAATAGCTTATTAAAGAAATATATAAGTACCTATTATATAAATATTAGGGTATAGGGAAGATAATTAGTAAATTATAAAGATTATATAACTTTTTAAAAAGTAAAAAAATAATATAAGAAGTTATTAAGAAATATAACACGTGTAATAAGGTAAAGGTAATATAATACACATTATATAATAAACTATAACTAATATTACCACTTAAAAGAGTATAGTAAACTATTATAATAGACTTTATTATTAAACTATTAAAGTTAAAAGACCTTATAATAAGAGTAACTTATAATAGCATTTTAATTATTATAAATAAACTTATAAAATACGCCTATTATATTCTATATAAGAAATTAAGTAATACTAAGAACTTAACGTATATATTCTTTAAAATAATTATTATATAATATAAATTATTAATAAAGCTTATATTAAATCGTAATAAATTATTTACCTTAAATTTTTAAAAATACCTTATAAAATCTATAAAGATTAAATAAAGCTTATTAATAGTATTCCACTTATAATTAAATAGATAAATAGAAATCTTAAACTAAATACTTAAATAATATTTATAAAGCTATATTAACTACTAATAAAATAATTAAGTAAAATAGCTACTATTAGTATAATAGGCTTATAATAGCTTTAAGATTAATAATATAAAGATATTATTATTTAAGGTAAGCTATAGACTTAACTTTATTATTAAGATACATATAATATAAAATATAAACGCGTTAGTAGCTATAACGTATATAGTAATTATAATAGAAATATAAAAACACTTATAATAGGAATAAATATTTTTATAGAACTAAATAAAATACTATATAAATAAAAAGAGATTACTAGCACTAATTTTAAAGAAGAGATATAAAGTATATTTTATTTATAAAAATATTAAAATTAAGTAACCTAATAATAAACTTAATTAAAAGAAAATTAAACTATTTCTTATTAAATAAAAAATCTTAAATATTAACTATAAATTATTATTATTAAATAAAATAAGAATTTACCTTATATTTTATATATTATTATTAAAGAAAGCATTAAATAAATTTATAATTACTATAAATATTATAATAAAAGATGCTAATAAATATAAAGTTAAATAAATACTTAAAGCACGAGAAAATATAAAAAATCGTTATTATCTTATTAAATAAAAAGAATATTTAAACTTTAAAAACACTTAAAAACTAGCTAAAAATCTTATAAATTACTTAACGTTACTTAAATAATTTTATTTCTAAGAAACGTATTTTAATTAATCTTTTAAGTATTATTTAATAACTTAATATTAAATTTAGTATTTAAGAAATAAACTAAAATAAGATTTAAATTCTTAAAAGAAGTAAAAAGAAACCCTATAATCTTTTAAAGCTATTTTACTTTCTTATATATTACACGTTTTAACTCTTTAACGTTATTAATATTACGTGTAATTACACGTATTATTTTCTTAAACTATAATTTCTTTTATTTTTATAAACGTAAGACCTTTTAATTCTTAGTTAAGGCACGCTTCTTAGTGTTATAAATAACACTACATAAGACACGGGACGAGACCGCATTAGCTAGAATAGGTATAACCTATAGGTATAAGAAGAAGGTAAGGACACGTAACTAGCTACGTAATCTAAGAGGCGATTAAAGAGGTTAATATTTAAATATATTAATTAAAGAGAATTAAACTAACTAAACCTTAAGTTAATTAATTAAGGTTTAAAGGGATTAATAATTAAGCTAATTAATCTAAGACTATAATAAAAAGATAAACGATTACTTAAGAAGAAAGTATTTCTATAATTAAATAGTTTAATTCTCTATTAATTAATTTAAGTAATAGTTTTATTATTAAGAGTTATACTCTTAATAGCCTTATTCTAATACTACTTAAAAGCTACTTTATAGTATTTAACTTAACTTACTTTTTAAGAAATAAATCTATTATACCTTAGAATCTAAGCTATTATTACATTTTAATTAATTCTATTTAATAAGTTACCTTAAAACTTTAAGTAGTAATAACTTTTAAGATATTTACTTTAAGTAGAAAGACTATTAACCTTAAAGAGATAATAAAGTACCTTTATAATAAAATTACTAAAATAAAGAAGTAGAATTAATAGCTTTTTAAACGATAAAATAATCTTTATAAAAAGATTAATAAGTAAGAAAAGAAACTTATAATAGTTCGTAGAATTACACTTATAACCCCTATAAATACTTATAATATACTAAAATTTCCTAAACTAGAACTATATAATAGTTATAAGGGTAATATAAGAAACTTTCTTATATAAGCTTAAGCTTACCTTTAAGTTAACGAAAAAATCTATATAATATTTAAGTTATAGATTCTTTATATTAATAACCTCTTAACTAAAAAGGTAATAGAATAGTAGAAGCTAACCCTTTATATATATTTTAAGTATAGTATTAAAATTAAAGTAAAAGTTATTTATATTTTCTTTAATTATAAAACCTTTAAAAAATAACTTCTTATTATATTTAAAAACCCTAATAAGTATAAAGAAGCTATATAATAGCTTACTTAACTTAAGTAAATTAAATCTATAGCTTATTATACTAGGGAATTTAAACGTATTATAATAAAACTTAATTAAAATACTAAATCTAAAATAAAAGTCTTTTATTAAGGACTTAAAGAAGAAGTAAAGAATAATATTTATTAAGAAGATTATTTTAAGTTATTTAATAACTTTATTAAAATAGTTATTAAGGTAAATAATCGTTTATATAAGTAATATTATAAAAAAAGTCATAGAAAATTTAGATTATATACTAGGTTTAATAAACCTAATAATAGTAAGCTACGTTAAATATTAATAGTATATAAGTATTATACTAGATTTATAGAACTTAATACTATAAATAAGAAAAAGAGAAAGACTTATTATAATTATAGTAAGACTAAATACTTTATAAATAAATATAAAGCCTTAAAAAAGCTATAAAAGCTAATTCTCAAAGGTAAGAAGCTTTATACCGTAAATTAAAAAGACTTACCTACGTAAAATCTTAGTATAATAAGTAATAAAGAAAACTATACGTTAATAAATAATATTAGTTTAAATAAAGATTAAAAATTTAAAACCTAATTAATATCTAATAACTTTTAGGAATATTAAATACTCTTATTAAAAAGTAAACCTTTACTAGAATGAATTTAAGAAAAAGAGAATTATTTAATTAAGAAAAATAAACCTAAAATTAAATATAAACTTTTTAATTAAACCTTCTATTATAATAATAATTATTATACGTACCCTAATAATAAGTAAGGTAATAAATAGTTTTTATAAGAATAAAAGAGAAGGAGAATAACCCTTATAATATAACTAAAATTATAATAAACTAATTTAAAGATATTAAACGGGAAGTTATATTATACTAAGAATAACGTATATATTACTTAAGCTATAACCTTATAATATAAGAAGAAAGAGAACTATATAATTATAAGTAACTTATTTAGCTTAAGTTTAATTAATATAAATAATAGATTAAGCGATTACTAAGAAAGCTCTAATAATACGTTAAAGAATAATTGCTAATAATAGCGCTTAGAATAACGCGTTAAAGAATAATATAAGAATAGAATTAATAAATTAAAAAATAATAACTATTATTATAATTAAAACTAATTTTTTAATAAAGATCTAATAGGTCTTTATATACTATAAATATTAATAATATACTATATCTTATAATCAGAGCATTAACAAGAAAACTACATTTTCAATTTTCAAAAAAGCTTAAATAATTAATAATAAATCTAATAAAATACTTGAATTATAATAATAAATACATAAATTAGCTAATATTATAACCAATTAGCTCACATAAAAAAGTGGGTCCCTCTAGCTTATTATAAGCTTAAAAACTAGATTATGTAATTTTCTAAAAACACACTACACTACACTACACTACAAAAACTACATTTTGTAGTTTTTGAAGTTCTAGGCTTATAAGAGCTTATAAGGACCCACTTTTTTATGTTAGCTTATAGTATGAAATTCATACTATTTATCCGTAAAACTTATAATCTTATAAGTATTTTATTAGATTTAATATTATTTGTTATATTCGAAACTACAAAAACTACAAAACTACAAAACTACACTACTTCCAATGCTCTGCTTATAATTAATATAACTATAATAAAATAAAAGATCTAGGTAATAATTAATAGTAGAGTATAAGAAAATTTTATCTCGCTAAATCTCATTAATAAATTATAATTACCTTAAATACTTAAAGATAAGCCTTATTAACTTATAATTATAAAAGAAATTATAGTAAAGTATAACTAAAAAGTAGTTAATATAAAAGTTACGTAGCTTTTAGTTAATATATAAGGTATAAAATATTAAGTTACACTAAATATTATAGTAATCTTAAAATATAATGTTATATTAGAAATACCTTAATTATAAGCAAGTAATTTACGAGTTAATTAAAGAACTAGTTAACTTTAATAGAATTTACTAGAATACGATTATAAAGCTAAGAGTAGCCTATAAAGAGCACCTTATTTAAACTATAATAGGCTTTTAGAAATATATGTAATTATTAAAGAGCTAAAAGCTAAGATAATAAAGATTTCTAAGAAATACTTAAAGTATAGTAAGCTATTTAACGAAGAGCTAAAAATAGGATTACTAGAGTATTTACACTAGAATTATAAGATTAAACTTTAGCCTAACACGTATTATATAAAGAATTACAATTAATATTACCACTTAAAAGAGTATAGTAAACTATTATAATAGGCTTTATTATTAAACTATTAAAGTTAAAAGAACCTATAATAAAAGTAGCTTATAATAGTATTTTAATTATTATAAATAAACTTATAAAATACGCCTATTACATTTTATATAAGAAATTAAGTAATACTAAGAACTTAGCGTATATATTCTTTAAAATAGTTATTATATAATATAAATTACTAATAAAGCTTATATTAAATTATAATAAATTATTTACCTTAAACTTTTAAAAATACCTTATAAAAACTATAAAGATTAAATAAAGCTTATTAATAATATTTCACTTATAATTAAATAAATAAATAGAAATCTTAAACTAAATACTTAAATAATATTTATAAAGCTATATTAACTACTAATAGAATAATTAAGTAAAATAGCTATTACTAGTATAATAAGCTTATAATAGCTCTAAGATTAATAATATAAAAATGTTACTATTTAAGGTAAATTATAGATTTAACCCTATTATTAAAATATATACGATATAAAATATAAACGCGCTAGTAGCTATAACGTATATAATAATTATAATAGAAATATAAAAACACTTATAATAGAAATAAATATTTTTATAAAATTAAATAAAATACTATGCGAATAGAAAGAGATTACTAGCATTAATTTTAAAGAAGGGATATAAAGTATACCTTATTTATAAAAATATTAAAACTAAGTAACCTAATAATAAACTTAACTAAAAGAAAATTAAATTATTTCTTATTAAATGAAAAATCTTAAATATTAATTATAAACTATTATTATTAAATAAAATAAGAATCTATCTTATATTTTATATATTATTATTAAAGAAAGCATTAAATAAATCTATAATTACTATAAATATTATAATAAAAGATACTAATAAATATAAAGTTAAACAAATACTTAAAGTATAAGAAGATATAAAAAATTATTATTATCTCGTTAAATAGAAGGGATATTTAAACTCTAAAAACACTTAAAAACTAGCTAAAAATCTTATAAATTACTTAATATTACTTAAATAGTTTTATTTCTAAGAAACGTATTTTAATTAATCTTTTAAGTATTATTTAATAACTTAATATTAAATTTAGTATTTAAGGAATAAACTAAAATAGAATTTAAATTCTTAAAAGAAGTAAGAAAAACCCTTATAGTCTTTTAAAGCTATTTTACTTTCTTACGTTTTATACGTTTTAACTCTTTAATATTATTAATATTACGCGTAATTATACGTATTATTTTCTTAAACTATAATTTCTTTTATTTTTATAAACGTAAAACCTTTTAATTCTTAGTTAAGATACGCTTCTTAGCTTCTTTAAGCTCCCTTTTAAGCTTATAATATTAATTCGTAATACTATAAAGCTATTAAAGGGTTACTCTCGTAATATTATAATTCCCTTACTTATTTACTATATACTTTATATAATAACTTAAATTAAAAATAAAGGCTTTATATTAAGAAAGTCTTATATAAGCGTAATAAGCGTAAGCCTTTATAAAGAATAAAGACGAATTATTAATTATTATAAAAAGAAGAATATTCTAGTAAAGAGAAGAAGTAAATAAAGCTTTAAACCGCTATTTTAAGATATAATTAATTAATATAATAGCATATAATAATAAAAGAAAGAAAACGTATAACACTTAAGCCGGCCTATTTTAATAGCCTTAAGAATAAAACTAATAAAGAAGAGGTATAATATTACAAATAATACTATATAAGATATAAGATAAAACTATACTAGCTAAAATAGGTATAACCTATAGGTATAAGAAGAAGGTAAGAGCACGTAACTAGTTACGTAACCTAAGAGGTAATTAAAGAGGTTAATATTTAAATATATTAACTAAGAAGAATTAAATTAACTAAACCTTAAGCTAATTAATTAAGGTTTAAAGGAATTAATAGTTAAGCTAATTAATTTAAAATTATAATAAAGAGATAAATAATTACTTAAGGAGAAAGTATTCCTATAGTTAAATAGTTTAGTTCTTTATTAATTAATTTAAGTAATAGTCTTACTATTAAGAGTTATACTCTTAACGGCCTTATTATAATACTACTTAAAAGCTACTTTATAGTATTTAACCTAACTTACTTTCTAAGAAATAAACCTACTATGCCTTAGAACCTAAGCCACCGTTACACTTAGCTTCTTTAAGCTCTCTCTTAAGCTTATAATATTAATTTATAATACTATAAAGCTATTAAAGGGTTACCCCTATAATATTATAATTCTCTTACTTATCTATTATACACTTTATATAATAACTTAAATTAAAAATAAAGGCTTTATATTAAGGAAATCTTATATAAGTATAATAAGCGTAAGCCTTTATAAGAGATAAAGATAAATTATTAATTATTATAAAAAGAAGGTTATTCTAGTAAAGAGAAGAAGTAAATAAAGCTTTAAACTACTATTTTAAGATATAATTAATTAATATAATAGTATATAATAATAAAAGAAAGAAAACGTATAACACTTAAGCTAACCTATTTTAATAGCCTTAAGAATAAGACTAATAAAAAAGAGGTATAATATTACGAATAATATTATATAAGATATAGGATAAAACTATATTAGCTAGAATAAGTATAACCTATAGGTATAAGAAAAAAGTAAGGGTACGTAACTAGCTACGTAACCTAAAAAGCGATTAAAGAGGTTAATATTTAAATATATTAATTAAGAAAAATTAAACTAACTAAACCTTAAGCTAATTAATTAAGGTTTAAAGGGATTAATAATTAAGCTAATTAATTTAAAACTATAATAAAAAGATAAACAAGTACTTAAAAAGAAGGTATTTCTATAATTAAATAATTTAGATCTCTATTAATTAATTTAAGTAATAATCTTACTATTAAGAGTTATACTCTTAATAGCCTTATTATAATACTACTTAAAAGCTACTTTATAGCATTTAACCTAACTTACTTTCTAAGAAATAGACCTACTATGCCTTAGAACCTAAGCCACCGTTACACTTATAACGCTAAAATTTTAATATTTGAATTAAGAGAGTAAATAAGTATAATTACTACTATATAAGAGCTTATAAAAGGGAGCTATAATAAGGTTATAAGAGCTTATAATATAATTAATAAGTTATATTATAAGAGAGCTAAAAGAAGTAAAGAAGTTAATTATATATTAAAGGAAAAGAGCTAGCTTAAGAGTGCTAGCGTAATAATAGTAATATAGTGCCTTACACGTGACTATATAGGCCCTATACTAATAGTGCCTCACACGTAATTATGTGGGCTCTAATATACGGGTTAAACTGTAAAGTGAATTACTTGTTAATATCCTAACTATATACGAAATTAAGGTTATTTAATAGTTAAATATCAAAAGTAATTCCATTTAAAGCACTATATTCTGTTAGCTAGCTAGCCTGTAAATAAAGACTTGAAGGTATAATGTTTAAATACATTACTAGATAATTATTACCCGTATTCTTATACACTTGGGATACTAATGATAGCCTCCCGCGACCCTTGATGCTGCCCGGGGTAGGCATCTCGCATCTCGGCATCTCGGCATCTCTAGTCATGAAATCTCTAGTCGAGATGAGTTTACGCCCGGCCAAGAGTTGACCTATTCCGACTTTGGAAAAAGATTGACTCTACCAGACTTTTAAACCGTATAAGGCTAGTGGGGGCCCCGCTTCTCCGTACGACCGTAAGGCACTGGGCGGCAGTTGTAGTTGCAGGCCTGAATGATACATGAGATCAAGGAATTGTTATTTCGCTGTGCTTTGAGTGGATGTTAACATCAGAGAGCAGTTCTTTGTGAGCGTCATTATAGTCTAGGGGATTTCTACCATCGACGGTAGTCTCCCAAACAATGCGTGGAAATTACTACGGATATCGCAAGGGATATGGAGGTGAATTTATATATATACATATAAAATACGTGACGTGGCCACGCCCTTTTTTCGGGTTTTTATCGTGCAATAGCACATTATGCGCATAGCATTCTGTGGAGCCGGGTGCCCCTTGGGAAATTTGTAGCGGTTTAGTACGCGGACAAATGAAGAAGAAAAAGTTGTCATCTTGATCGACGTCACATCTCGCAGACGTTGCACATAAACAAGTCGATTACTACCATTCATGCTTCGTACAGCTTATCAAAGATACTGCAATAGGTTTAATCAAATGTCAAGTAGAGGCGCTAGTAAGACACCACGTATTAGCCTGTTTGCCTAGACCTGATTCTCACGACACGCCGTTTCTACATGATTGAATCCATGTAGCTACGGAACTGAGGCCTCTTTTATAGTTGATTGACGATGTGATATGGGTGGAAGGCTAGCTAGCTAACTGACTAGTATATATTGAGGCTTAAAAACCTGTATAGCCTAATCTATGATTCGTGTGCAAAGCCTGACCGCCAGTCGCATCTGGATCCTGTAGTTCCTGTCTCTGGAAAGCATCCACTACTTGAGCACATCATTTTACCACGCCAACTGTGACTGTTTGATGCGTCATCTTGTTGCCGAACCATCTGTCAAGATCGGTGGACGTAGTGAACACAAGTTGGAACAGAAAAGGACCGTCCAGAACAAGATCGCCAAGTCGGGCCTCTTGCTCACATGTTGCAACACGTGCCTCGTTTATGTCACCTCGCGTCCTAAATGGGCGGTGACTCCACCCCCCACGGGGAGATTTTTCAAATCTTGAATCTTGATACCTCTGAGACCAACCTCCTGCAATAAAAATACCCTTTCAGACAAGAGTTGACGCGCCATGGACACTGCATGCACCAGCTGCAAGAAATCGCCTCCCGAGGTCAGTCTCAAGCGCTGTGCAAAATGTTCCACAACCCCCTACTGCTCCAAGGACTGTCAAAAGGCAGACTGGAAGTCCCATAAGAAGACTTGTGGCAGACGGGCCAATCTATCGCCCCCGAAAGGATTGGAACGAGGTGTCGCCTGCCCATTTACTCGCCTCGATAATGGCACCTGGCTCCATGACCGACCGGAGAAGGATGTCTACAGACTGCTCATCGATGCTTACCGCTTACACGTCGCGGACATGTACAATCTCGAAGGCGAGGTCGACGACGACAGCCTCTACAGCGGCGCATCCGATGGACTGCGCGGCTTCCAGCGCTTCCTGGGGCGCGTCGCGTCGCGTCCCGGTCTGCTACCACCGTGGTGGGATGCTTCCAAGAAGAGGGACTGCGAGGCATTTGGCATGACTCCGGAGCAGGGGAACGCCCGGGCATACCTGGCATGCGCGGTGGAAAAGAGCGACATAACTGAAAAGTACGGCGACCCCCAATTCCCCATGCAGCTCCGCATGCTTGCCGAGGCAGTGTATGGTCGAGCTCCGGGCGGCTCAGACGGGACGGCAATGAGGAAGTTGATGGTCGCAATGGAACAGGGTCAATCAGGGGACGTACACACCACCCATATGGACGTGTCAGGCATGTCCGGTCGCTAGTGAGGCATAGCTTTTGTCTTCAACATTCAAGCGAGACGAACCCCATATGAACGACGTAGCGAGAGACTTTTAATTTCTGAAATAAAAAGAGTGAAAAGCATATGAAGACCAATGTAGAATACTACTATCATTGCTATTGCCTCATAGGGAAATGGCACATGTGAACGAGCGACTTCACCATACAGGATTCATACGTCTCCGTAACCCTGAAACGCTATTTGCAAGACGATTCTAATGCTCATGGGTACCAATTTCATTGTCCACTGTAGTAGGGCAGCAAACCTTTGCCCTTACTTCATCAACCTCTCCAATGCCTAGATCCGAGAGCTTGTATCTCGACGCACCAAAGTGGTACATCACGTAGCCATTAATAAGCTGGTCAATATTTCTCCACGTCTGCGGGCTAGTAGAAAGTGTTTTTCGAATATTTTGGACGCAGGTAATCAGGGCTAAATGTGTTGACCATATCGACTGCAGTGGTGTACTGTTGCTAGCGCGCGAGTGATTGTATATGTAATTCAGACGCTCATCCGAGACTATCGATTCTTTATAAAACGATAAAAGGTCGTTGCCAAGATTTAAATACCGAGCTATATCCGGAATCGCTACAATGTAGACATGCAAAAATGCGTCCTCTAGATACAGGACTTCAGGAAAGGCGAAGAAGGCATACACTTCTGCTACTCCTGTCTTTAGCCGCAGATAGTAAGGAAAGTCTGGCGAACTCGACGAAGGACGTAGTGTTCCGCCGTATTTTCTCTCAAAAGCACATATGCTTATGAATTCCGCAGTTGACTTTGCTATCATGTCACAAGCAAAGGGTCCGTAAATGCCACGCAAGACATCTATGAAATCCACCATGGCCTGCAAGAGCTGGTTAGGCTGCGGCTGCCTGTTGAACAATCGTAGCTGAAAGCTTTCGAGATCGTCTGTATATTCTTTGCTAGTGTCTTCTATAGCAATTGCTAGCGAAGTATATATCGCAATCGCCTCTTGGACATTGGGCGGTGTAAAGAAATATGTGCTTGTCGCTATCCAGGCGCTCGCGTGGATAATCGGCATTATACGCTCGACGAAATCAGTTGAAAAGTTGAGGGTGCGGAAGTGCCGTACAACAGCTTTTTCTATAGACGGGTCGTACACGCAAGACAATGTCTGGTATGAAATCCCGCGAAGATAGCGCCGCAGGATGTCCGCGTACTGGCGCTTAAAGGTGTCTGTATCCATTTTCAGAAGGTAGTTTCTGGTCGTTGCAAAGATGTAAGTGATGGTGACCGAGAAAGGAGAGAATTTGGGGTCGTGAGTAATACGCACAAACTTGAGGCAAGGCAAGTCTGTTACACGGAAAAGGCCCAACAGATCGTGAAGCCCAACAAAGGGGCTTCACCGATAAAGGACTTATTGGTTACACAGCTGGAACACGTGCCCGGGCAAGAGCTCTTGGCCCGGGCGTTCCTTTCATGTTTATGTAGAGGTCACTTTTTTCTTCCCTCCTTGAGGCAACTTAGGACCTTTGATGTTCTACGAGATTATTATTGAATTGAGCCCCCTTTGCTCCAAGCCCTCATAACGAGCCCTTGTCGCAAAGTGTGCATGAAAAGTGGGTTATACTCTACAAAGCAAACTGAAGGGCGGTGTTTCGTTTACAGGGAGCTTCACCTGACGTTGGCAATAACAAAAGAAAAATATTTAGGTGTTTGGTAGGGCCAGAGACAGAAGATAAAGTCAAGTGGGCACACTAATGAGCTGGATATCGGGGATATTTAGCTAAGGGCCAATATTGCTGGATCCTTTTGCCCCATGGCTCAACATTAAATCCGATAATCTCCGGGGTAGTGTTACACATACAATGTCCAGAAAATGACGTGGTCACGCCTAGGGATTTTATGTGCTATACCCCTCTATATGCTGTGCCACACTACGTCGAGTAGGAGTCGGCGAAGCGTAGAGCCTTTATCTTTACAGGAATATGGGGAGAAGATGCCAATAGTCCGGTCTATAATGCAAGAGGGAGTAGAGGGCAGTAAAAGTAACCTTTGTGTTCCGGAAATGAACCTCATGCTATGGTGCCAGGTTACGCTGGCGCACTAGCCGAGAGTCACATTCGCTACAATACAAAATCGCAAAGAGAAGAAATATATACAATAGTATGACTAGCTAAATAGCTAGTTAAAAATACTTGTTGACCACGTGATTGGTAGTAAAAAGTTCTCTTAATTAGAGGACCGACATAACTTGCCGTATATTAAAGATGTCGTGAAAGGAGCATTCCGATCGTTACTAATGGTGCTAATAGGACTTACACATGTATATTGAAAGAGAGTGTGTGTAACGGCTGCTTACCTCGCAAGGAGCGTTATTGTTTCTCCCGGTATAATGGTTCTTGTATAATCCTCGAATATTAAGGAGTCCCGCATGCAACAGGCAAGTTGAACCTCGATGTGAGCCAGACCCCAAGCTTTTTATTAGGTACATAAGTAGAGTGTGCTTTAGTCGATACAGAATAGATACTCATACGCTCTCACTTACTGCACGGACGCTAGTGTCGTTGGGTGCTCGCGAGGCCATTAATGAATGGAACTTGGAGATGCAGCCAAAACTCCAAATCACTCTTAGGATAACTAGCAATGCTATAGACTTTCCATGCCATATTGTACAAGGATTCGAAAGAAAAGCCTGGATGACAAGAATCCACAGGAACACGGTAACTAGTACCTACTACATAAGAATAACAAAGTGTGTAGCTAGCTTGAGGTTATATAGACAAGGGTATAGAGGCGCTGCGTCATGCAGTGGTTTGTGTGCTCTTCAAATGACCTCATTACAGCAACTATTCAGCAAAAAAAGAGATAGCCAGAGTAGTATCATATTGCTAATCCTCTGAGGCTCGTAGAGGCCAGTCGACAAGATGGCTTCACCCCGTACAGCACTGGACTCCTGATAAAATGCATCTAAGGGTCAAACGGCGATGCGATGGATAGCGTTACTGGCTCTGTGTTAGTCCCTTCCAACTGAAACTGGCTAAAGTTTCGTAGATGACAACTCGCAATTCAAATTCCCCCCCTTGAATTGTTACCAAGCTCCAACTGTTGTGGCTCGTTGCACTAGCCTTGGGGATTATGTTGCAAAACCACTCCAAGACGCACAGTAGCAACGCGGTATCACTATGAATGGAAAGTCGTGGCCGCAGAGAAGTCTTATATTGAAAGGGATAATATAATGTATCTTATGCTAGGTAGGTCTCCAGTACGGAAAAATACAGGTTATATAGTAACATTCTATCTAAGATGAATAACTAGTTATCTATATGGAGAATACTGGGATAACACACAACCATTATAGTAATTCGGGTGGAGACTATAATTTGGGCAGATTCGCACAGAGATATGGTTATAAGATGACTCCTGCCAAAGTCACATTCGACGCTGGGGAGTGCCCATTGCATATGGCCTTTTGCCTAACCGACAGACATTCTCATACAGGTGGCCACGTGGGAAAGTCAATAGCCGGAGTGGCGTGCAGTGCCTCCAAAATCTATCCCACAACGACGGTTGGTTTGTGGTGCGTTCAACGACCTGTTACCGGATGCTCAGCAGCCATGTGAGGAGAAGCAGTCTGCACAGAAGTGCCGTCTCAGATAGAGAAGTCGGTCAGCCCGCTAGCCCGTCATCTCTATGCTAAGCCCTGTATCTTGGCTCTACCCACCAATGATCACGAGGTTGCATGAGCTCTAGCTTAAAAATATAGTTAAAAATGGCGCAACAGCCCATCTTCTAGAAGCCCAGAACAGTCTCGGATCCTAACAGCTTCCCTCTTTGTGATGGGCCGAGGAAGCGTCATAACATAATTGGTTCACCTTTTCCCGGCGCACATATATTGGGCCTTGACATGCGCCACAAATTTCGCTCACCGTGTCAGTGTACCGGATTCAACATGTCTGTCTCAGACCCCGACAACAACACAGTCAGTCACCTTCCCAACCCAACACGGCCGACCTTCCTTTTCTCCTCACCGCATCGTGGGATGAATCACCATCCCAACAGGGGCAAGTTCCCACAAAAAAAAAAGTCGCGTAATACCGGACCGCCGTGGCGCCAAGTGAGCAGTGCGAGAATAAAGACAGCCCTGTTCGTTGAAAGGGGGGGAAGCTCTGATGAGTTCCCCGCATAGTAGCCGAAATAGGCAGTTGCAATTGAAGCTTAAACCGTCTGGTGCGTCAATGCTTTATAAGTCGGAGGGGGCTGGGGCCTTGGCAGTGACAACCAACCACGAACCACGTTGGACTTGGACTCGTGTTGCATTTACTGCCGTTTGGAAAAAGGAAAGGAAAGAAGAAGTACTTAATACGTGGACGAGATTCTGTGCTTGCTGAGGGCTTCCTCCCCCAAGCTTCACCTGTCGTGGCCGCTCCCGTGACAAGGTTTGCCCACATATTCAGTTTGCTGCACCTCTTCTTGCGACATGAAGCCGTTGAATGCCTGGCTCTACGCCGGCCTGTTGAGTGCGACCGCCGCGACCGAGCTTCTCACCCCGGACAAGGTGGAAGCCGGGATTCAAAAGGACCGGTTAGTCGACTCTTCCCCAGGATTCGCGGTATCCCCGTCCTCCTAACTCGTACAGGTTGGAAAATGTCCTGTGGAACTTGAACAAAATCGGCAACGACAATGGTGGAAACAGAGCGTTTGGCACAAGTGGCTACAAGGCGTCGGTGGACTTTGTCCTCGAACGCGTGGTCAAGCGCTTTGGCAAACACCTCGACACATACGTCCAGCCCTTTGAGCATCTCTTTCACCAAGTGAAGAGGATCCAAGTCAAGGGCCCCGACGGGACCCAAGTGTACGTCGTTTCTCTCCAGTACAACCCCGCCACTCCTCTTCCCGGTGGCATCACTGGCGAGCTCGTCCACGTGCCCTACGAGGCGGACCGCGGCAGCGGGTGTTTTGAGGATCAGTGGCAGAACATTGATGCCAAGGGAAAGGTTGCTCTGCTGAAGCGAGGAGGCTGTACGTTTGCCGACATGACGCTCCTGGCAAAGGCAGCCGGAGCCAAGGCCGTCATCTTCTACAACCAAACGCCCGGCAAGAACTACAGCACCGCCACGCTGCAGGCGAAAAACGTCGGCAAGCTGATTCCTTCTGGGCTCGTTTCCCTAGAGGACGGTGAAGCCTGGGCTGGACGTGTGGCAGCGGGCGAGAAGCCCAGCGTCACCCTGGTAGTGGATGCCGTCTCCGAAGTCCGCGAGACGTGGAACATCATTTCGGAGACGAAAGCCGGCGACAAGAACAACGTCGTCATGCTTGGCGCGCACTTGGACAGCGTTCTCCCGGGGCCCGGGGTAAACGACGACGGCAGCGGAACCGCCGCCTTGCTGGAGATTATAGAGCAGTTGATTCGATATCATGGCATCAAAAACACGGTTCGGGTCGCGTGGTGGGGAGCAGAGGAGAGCGGCTTGATCGGATCGTTATACTACGGTTCGAACCTCACCGAGGCGGAAGCTGACCGGGTCAAATTCTACTTCAACTACGACATGATTGGGTCTCCCCATCCCGAGTTCGTCGTTTACGCAAATGACGAAAGACACAAATTTGGCGGAGCACCGTTGTTTGACTATCTGCAGGCTCACGGCAAGCCAGCCAAGTATGGGTATGTGACAACATTCACGAATGGCCGCAAAAGCAAAGAAGCTAACACTTGGGGGAAAAAAGCAAATTCGGTTCTTCGTCTGACTATGTCGCCTTTCTCAACCTGGGAATTCCATCGTCTGGAATTTTCACCGGTGCCTCGCCCACAACTGACCCGTGCTACCACCAGGCTTGCGACACCGTCAACAACATCAATTGGGAGGCCCTGACTGTTAACACCAAAGCCGCTGCCAGAGTTGCAGCCCAGTTCGCGCTGAGCCTGGAGGGGGTTCCGCCCAGGAACAAGACCACGATTAACCCAAGAAGCAGACGGGGTGTCAGGAGAGCGTTTGACGACTGGGCTGATACCGTGGACGTGGTTGAGAAGACGCACAACTGCGGCCCGGGCGATAACCTGTATTAGTTTTGGTGGCGATGAGTGACGGACGCATAAGGGGCGGAGTTTGTGGCTGGGAAGAAAGTCAATAAAAGTATTTATTCATTGACTGCCTGAGTGGCATATGGTGGGCTGAGGGCGTGGGTGTTGTTCATCTTGAGGTCTCTGGCGAAATGGACAAGTTGGTATTTTGCCTTGTGAATAGATCTAATGGGACGAATTTTCAAAGATTGCTTCTGGAAAGTGTCTCACAGACGAACGTGAAAGAAGGCTGGTCCCGCATGGCGAATAGTGACGATGTCAGCCGCTGGTTAATTTCAGGGCAGTCTGAAACTTGAGTATAATATGTGTCAATGTATAAGTCATCTAGTTCATAGACTGCGTAATCTAACAAGGCAACGTAAGGCCTCGTCATCTGGGAAAGTCGACTAGACTAGCTAGCTGAAAACCTTCAGTTGGTGCCTTTTCAACTAAAAGGCGGCCTTGGATTTTTCATCTATAAAAAAGGCCTTAATTCCCTTGAACTCTCAGATAATAGATTCAATCAAGGGCCAAGTCCACTGTGCAATGCGACCCCTAGCTACAAAAATCGTGAAGATATGGTGCCAAGTTTTCTTCATAGCAAGAGTCAATTCTCAACAAGGATTTAGCCTCTTCACCCATTTAACTATGAAATACCTCCCACAAATCGCTTTCTTGGCCTTAAAGCGTCTATATACGTCAGACATGGAGAGAAGAAATATCACGTTGACAGCTATGAAAGCAGATTAAATAGTGGAATTATCCTTGGGATGAAAGCTATCTAGGTACGAAAAATAAGCTCTTATTTATAGATATTAAGGTCGTTTAATAGGTCACCTAAAAAGTAATTAATTTAAGGGGTTTTACGGTATTTAGCTATTAAACGTTCGGCTTTAATAGGGTAGTAGCGCGAGTCTTCTTTTAAGGCTTTTTATACAATTAAAAAGCAGCTATTTAAGGCGTTTTAGGGCTTATTAGGGTCCCTAATAAATAGCAGCCTTTTTTTATTAAAAGGGGCCTTTAGCGTTAATATACCCCTATAAATTAAGTTAATAGCTAACTATTAAAGCTATTAATAGCTATTAGGTGTTACGAACTAAGGGTACCTGAAGCAGTTAGCCGGTATTATAGGCCGCTAGTATGCAGACAAGAATGGGACTAACGGGATCGCAGGTCACGTGAGGGGATTAAATGGGATTAGTTTAAGTTAACTTAATAGATTAGAGGGGATTAACCTAATTTAACATAGGAGATTAAATAGGATTTATTTAATCTAGAATTATAATAGAGAGATAAATAAATACTTAAGGAGAAAGTATTCTTATAGTTAAATAGTTTAATTCTTTATTAATTAATTTAAGTAATAGTCTTATTATTAAGAGTTATACTTTTAATAGCCTTATTATAATACTACTTAAAAGCTACTTTATAGTATTTAACTTAACTTACTTTCTAAGAAATAAACCTATTATACCTTAAAATTTAAGCTATTATTATATTTTAATTAATTTTATTTAATAAGTTACCTTAAAACTTTAAGTAGTAATAACTTTTAAGATATTTACTTTAAGCGAAAAGACTATTAACCTTAAAGAGATAATAAAGTACCTTTATAATAAAATTACTAAGCTTAAAAAGTAAAATTAATAGCTTTTTAACTAATAGAATAATCTTTATAAAAAACTTAAGGTATAAGAAGAGAAACTTATAGTAATTTAAAATCTTATACTTATATTCTTTACTAATAATAATAATATACTAAAATTCCTTAAGCTTAAATTATATAATAATTATAAGGGTAATATAAGAAACTTTCTTATATAAGCTTAAGCTTACCTATAAGTTAATAAAAAAATCTATATAACACTTAAGTTATAAATTCTTTATATTAGTAACCTCTTAATTAAAAAAGTAATAAAATAGTAAAAGCTAACCCTTTATATATATCTTAAATATAGTATTAAAGTTAAAGTAAAAGTTATTTATATCTTCTTTAATTATAAAACCTTTAAAGAATAACTTCTTATTATATTTAAAAACTTTAATAAGTATAAAGAAGCTATATAATAGCTTACTTAACTTAAGTAAATTAAATTTATAGCTTATTACGTTAAGGAATTTAAACGTATTATAGTAAAACTTAATTAAAATACTAAACCTAAAATAAAAGTTTTCTATTAAGAACTTAAAGAAAAAGTAAAGAATAATATTTATTAAGAAGATTATCTTAAGTTATTTAATAACTTTATTAAAATAGTTATTAAGGTAAATAATTATTTATACGAGTAATATTATAAAAAAAGTTATAGGAAATTTAAATTATATACTAAGTTTAATAAATCTAATAATAATAAGCTATACTAAATATTAATAGTATATAAGTACCACGTTAAACTTATAGAACTTAACGCTATAAATAAGAAAAGGGGGAAGACTTATTATAATTATAATAAGATTAAATACTTTATAAATAAATATAAAGCTTTAAAGAAGCTATAAAAGCTAATTCTTAAAGGTAAAAAGCTTTATATTATAAACTAAAAAAACTTACTTACGTGAAATCTTAGTATAATAAGTAATAAAGAAAGCTTTACGTTAATAAATAATATTAATTTAAATAAGATTAGGAATTTAAAATCTAATTAATATCTAATAACTTTTAGAAATATTAAATACCTTTATTAAAAAGTAAACCTTTACTAGAATAAATCTAAGAAGAAGAGAATTATTTAACTAAGAAAAATAAACTTAAAATTAAATATAAACTTCTTAATTAAACCTTTTATTATAATAATAATTATTACACGTATCTTAGTAGTAAGTAAGGTAATAAATAGTTTCTATAAGAATAAAAGGGAAGAAGAATAACCCTTATAATATAACTAAAATTATAATAAATTAATTTAAAGATATTAAATAAGAAGTTATATTATATTAAGAATAACGTATATATTATTTAAGCTATAACCTTATAATATAAGAAGAAAGGGAATTATATAACTATAAGTAACTCGCTTAACTTAAGTTTAATTAATATAAATAGTAGATTAAGTAATTACTAAGAAAGCTTTAATAATACGTTAAAGAATAATTACTAATAATAGCGCTTAAAGATACGCGCTAAATAATAAGAGAAGAGAATTAATAAATTAAAAAATAATAGCTATTATTACAATTAAAACTAATTTCTTAACGAAGATCTAATAGGTCTTTATATACTATAAATATTAATAGTATAGTATACCTTATAATTAATATAATTATAATAAAATAAAAGATTTAAGTAATAATTAATAATAGAGTATAAGGAAATTTTATCTTATTAAATCTCGTTAATAGATTATAATTACCTTAAATACCTAAAGATAAGCTTTATTAACTTATAATTATAAAAGAAATTATAATAAAGTATAGCTAAGAAGTAATTAATATAAAAGTAACGTAACTTCTCGTTAATATATAAGGCATAAAACACTAAGTTATATTAAATATTATAGTAATCTTAAAATATAATATTATATTAAGAATACCCTAATTATAAGCGAGTAATTTATAAGTTAATTAAAGAATTAATTAACTTTAATAGAATTTATTAAAATATAATTATAAAGCTAAGAGTAGCCTATAAAGGGTACCTTATTTAAATTATAATAGGCCTTTAAAAATATATATAATTATTAAAGAGCTAAAAGCTAAAATAATAGAGATTTTTAAGAAATACTTAAAGTATAATAAGCTATTTAATAGAGAGCTAAAAATAGAATTACTAGAGTATTTACGCTAGAATTATAAGATTAAACTCTAGCCTAGTATTAAATTAACGTTTAATAAAATTTATTCTTAAAACCTTAAGTAAGATAAAGCGCTTAAGAAGTATTTAAAGAATATACTATAAAAGATATATATAACTATTAGAGTTTCTAGTAGAATACTTAATTTTATAAGTATTAAAGAAGAATAAGAAACTATAATTATATATTAATTATTAACACTTAAATAAGATTATAATTAAGAATTAATACCTATTATTACTTATAATAGAAATAAAAGATAAAGTTAAAAAAGCTAAATAGTTTATTATACTTAACTTAAAAGAAGCTTATAACCTTATATAAATAAAAGAAAATTATAAGTAAATAATAGTATTTTAAACTAATAGAGAATACTATAAATATTTAATAATACCTTTTAGGCTTATTAACGTATTAATAACCTTTTAAAGAATAATTAATATAATCTTATAAAAATAACTAAAAGTATTTATAGTTATATACCTTAATAATATTCTTATTTATTTAAATACCCTTAAGAAATATAAATAATATATATATAAGATACTATAAACTCTATAGAATAATAAACTCTTAATTAAAGCCTTACAATACTAGTTCTACTAGAATATTATATACTTTTTAAAGTACGTACTTATATATAAAGAAATATAAATAAGCTTAAATAAGATTAAAACTATTAAAAAATAGCTTATATTAAAGAATTTAAAGAAAGTTAAAGAATTTATAGTATTTATAAACTTTTACTATAAGTTTTTAAGCAAATATAAAGATATCTTATAACCTCTTATAAACCTAATAAAGAAAGAAGTTAGCTTTTAATAGAATAAATTAAAAGCTATAGTATTTTAAAAGATAAAAGATTTAATTATATTAAAACCTATATTAAAAGCACTTAATTAAGATAAACCTTATAAGCTTAAAATAAACGCCTTAAACTTTATATTAAGCGAATAGCTTAAATAATAAGATAATTAAGAAAGATTACACTTAATTATATTCTTCTTAAAGAAACTTTATAAACCTAAACTTAATTATAGAATTTATAAGAAAGAACTTATAGCTATTATTAAGTGCTTTAAAGAATAAAGATACTATCTTATAAAAGTAAAGTATTAAATTAAGGTTTATATTAACTATAAGAATCTTATATTATTCTTAACTATAAAGAATTTAAATAAACGATAGATTAAATAGTATAAAACTCTTATAAATTATAACTTTAAGATTATATATTATAAAGAATTTAAAAATAAAAGAGCTAACGCGCTTAATTAAAGAGAGAATTTAAAATTAAATAAGTAAGTAAGTAATACACTCTTATTACGTATTACTAAGAATAAAAACCTTATATTAAGTACCTAAAAAATTAATATAACCTAATAAGTTAAGCTAAATAAAACATAAATATAATAGATTATATTATATATTAAGAATAATAGTTACTTAAATAATTAAAAAATAAAAACGTATTTATTTAAGAAAAGTAAAACCTTCTTATATAATAAATAATAGTATATTTCTAGTATACTTTAATAATAGCTTATTAAAGAAATATATAAGTACCTATTATATAAATATTAGGGTATAGGGAAGATAATTAGTAAATTATAAAGATTATATAACTTTTTAAAAAGTAAAAAAATAATATAAGAAGTTATTAAGAAATATAACACGTGTAATAAGGTAAAGGTAATATAATACACATTATATAATAAACTATAACTAATATTACCACTTAAAAGAGTATAGTAAACTATTATAATAGACTTTATTATTAAACTATTAAAGTTAAAAGACCTTATAATAAGAGTAACTTATAATAGCATTTTAATTATTATAAATAAACTTATAAAATACGCCTATTATATTCTATATAAGAAATTAAGTAATACTAAGAACTTAACGTATATATTCTTTAAAATAATTATTATATAATATAGATTATTAATAAAGCTTATATTAAATCGTAATAAATTATTTACCTTAAATTTTTAAAAATACCTTATAGAAACTATAAAGATAAAATAAAACTTATTAACGGTATTTTACTTATAATTAAATAAATAAATAGAAATCTTAAACTAAATACTTAAATAATATCTGCGAAGCTATATTAACTACTAATAGAACAATTAGGTAAAATAGCTATTACTAGTATAATAGGCTTATAATAGCTTTAAAATTAATAATATAAAGATATTACTATTTAAGGTAAATTACGGATTTAACCCTATTATTAAAATATATGCAACACAAAATGTAAACGTATTAGTAGCTATAGCGTATATAGTAATAATAATAGAAATATAAAAACACTTATAATAAAAATAAATATTTTTATAGAACCAAATAAAGTATTACGCGAATAAAAAGAGATTACTAGCGCTAATCCTAAAGAAGAGATATAAAGTATACCTTATTTATAAAAACATTAAAATAAAACGACCTAATAATAAACTTAACAAAAAGAAAATTAAACTATTTCTTATTAAACGAAAAATCTTAAATATTAACTATAAACTATTATTATTAAATAGAATAAGAATCTATCCTATATTTCATATATTACTACTAGAGAAAGCACTAGATAAATTTATAATTGCTATAAACATTATAATAAAAGATACTAATAAATATAAAGTTAAATAAATACTTAAAGTATAGGGAGGTATAAAGAATCGTTATTATCTTGTTAAATGAAAGGGATATCCAAACTCCGAAAACACCTGGGAACCAGCTAAAAACCCCTAGCCGGCCTACTTTAATGGCCTTAAGGACAAGACTAATAGAGGAGGGGTATTATATTATAAACGTTACTATACGAGACGCGGGAAGCTAGGCCGCACTAGTAAGGGTAGGTATAGCCGCTAACTAACAAGAATATTAGGTCACGTAATAGCTTATTAAATCATGTAAATAATTTAACGAGACGGGATTATTAGGATTATTAGGCGATTTAAATAATCTAGAACTATAATAGAGAGATAAACGAGTACTTAAGAAAGGGGTATTCTTATAGTTAAGTAGTTTAGATCTCTATTAATTAATTTAAGTAATAGTTTTACTATTAAGAGTTATACTCTTAATAGCCTTATTATAATACTACTTAAAAGCTACTCTATAGCATTTAACCTAACTTACTTTCTAAGAAATAGACCTACTATGCCTTAGAACCTAAGCCACCGTTACATACTACTTAAAAGCTACTTCGTAGCATTTAACCTAACTTACTTTCTAAGAAACAGACCTACTATGCCTTAGAACCTAAGCCACCGTTACATTAGGGTAAGCTAAATTACTTAATTTAAGCTCTTTTAATAATACTAATAATATTAATAAGCTTTAATTACTTAATAAAGCGATTAAATTATTAACCTATTAAGATCTTTATTAATTTATTAGCTAAATTATTAGCGCTTTAAACGAATTTAATATTAAAGGTCTCTTATTAATAGGCTTATTAAATCTACCTATTATAAATATTAATATAATAAAGGGTAATTTTAAGCCTTAAAAGATTACTATTAATAAGCTAAATCGTTTATAAGTTATTATATTATATTGTAGGCTTTAAATAATCTAGCTAAAGGACTAAGGTTTAGCTATTAGAAAAGCTTAAATATTATAATAGTCTCTTTAATTATATATGTAAAAGCTAATAATTCCGCTTTAATAAATAATATTATAACTGTATTTTACTTGCTAGCTATTTAACTAATAGGTCTATTAAATAGTTGAATTATTAAGCCTTATAATGACTTTTAGGTTTATTAGTCGTTTATAAAGGCGGTATTAAAAGCTATTTAAAGCTTTAAGTTATTAGGATTTTCATTGAATTTAATTACTAGGTATCGCGTTAAATATAAGTACTTGATAACTTAATTAGTAACTTATTAGTAGGTTTTTAACGAATTAAAGAGGAATTTAGCTAGCTTAATTATTAGTTTAGCTATATTAGGTCTTTTAATAACCGCGATATAATTAATAGAGCCGATTATCTACTAATATTAATAAATTTAATTAATAGTTATAATACCTAAATTAGGTTTTAATTAATTTCTAGGTATTAGACTTTCTTTAAAGTTATCTCTTTTAGGGATATTAAATTTTATAGCTAGTTTTTTAATATAAAAATTCTAATATAATTAAAGCTTATAAGTAGCTCTATCTTAAAGGACCTAAATACCTAGAAACTATTATAGCTTACTAAGGTTCTTTATATTATAGGCAGAGCATCAACAAAAAAACTACACTACATGTAGTTTTTTAGTGTAGTTTTTAGTGTAGTGTAGTTTTTGTAGTTTTAGTGTAGTTTAACTACACTATAACTATATTTATAGTGTAATGTGTAATTATAAGGGCTTTAAAAGTAGACTTATAAGCTTACAAAAATAACCAAAAAATACTATAATTTTAGCTTATTATAATGCTATAAAAATATCCTTTATAAGTTAATTAATAAGTAAGATATTAAAGTTTAAACAATTCTAAAAATAAAGATATTAACTTAATTTATTTTAAGTATTTAATAAGAAATAAATGCTTTTTAAATGTTATTTATATATATATAATATATGTAATTAATATAAAAATTTAAAATATATTTTTTTTTACTTTAATTATATGTAAATAATATTTTAAAATATTTTTAGTTTTTATTTATATTTTATTTAATTAAAATAAATCTATAAAAATAAGTAATAAGTATTTTTATATTTTATATAAGTTATTTTAATAGCTTATTAATATAAAACGTATAACTTTATTTAATATATATTTAATAAAATTTATATAAATTATTTTATATATAATTATATATGTTTTTTTAATCTAATTAATATATATTATTTATATTAAAGTAAAATTATATATATTATTAATTTATATATTATAAAGTATCTTACAAGCTTAAATGTATATTTAATATAATTAATCCTATATATATAAAGATTAATATAAATATTAAAAACTTTATTCTTAAGTTTTTTTTATTTTATATATTAAAACTATTATAACTTTATGAAAAAAAGGAGTTTAAAAATAAGAGTAGTATCATTTTAAAGCTTATAATCTTAGCTATTTAAAAATCTTAACCCCACTTAATTTCACCTATTTAATCATAAAGATAATAGCCGTGGTATTTAGTAAGGTAAGTTAACTAGGGTAAAACGTTATAGCGTTTTACCTAACTTTAATAAAAAACGCTATAATTTTTATTTCCTAACATCTCTATAAATACTTAACTAAAATTTATAAGCTTATAACTAATTAATAGCCTTTAAAAAGCCCTTTAATTTAATACTAGTTATATAATTATAAGTCTAGTATTCTAGGAGTTATATTCGGTTAAAGTTTTAAGATATAAAGATTTCCTATAAGCTATATATGCATGTTTTAAGTAATAAAACAGCATATTATTACATAATATAACGCCTTTAATATATTATAAGCATACTAGCTTTTTTAACTATTTCACTATAATTGCATTTTCTCGTAAAACTATTCTATTATTTTCCACACGAATATACATGTTTAAGGGGTAAGTTAGGCATTAAAAACATGCCTAAATTCTAAGGTTTTTAAAACCTTTTATATTGAAAATTTATTCTATATATTAACTGTATTCTTTTACTTTAAAGTTTAAAACCTTTCTTTTTTACATTAATTTTCTTACCCTTATAACTCTATAAATACTTAACTTTTATTTAAACTTTTTTTATTATTAAATAGCCTTAAATTTAAGCTATCTTATAAAGACTATCTATTATCCAAAACCTACCTTTATAATGGATTAAAATTCTCTTAGAATTACACCTTTTATTATTACAAATAATCCAAGCTTTTCTTAGTAAACTTTAACTAAAAAAGACTATATAAATAATAAGAGCTATTAATTTCGCATAAAATTATATATTATTCAACATAACCTTTTTTTTATAAGGTTTTAGCAGTTAATTTAAAAAAACCACGAGAAATCACCTTTTTTTATAGCTAGCTAAGCTATAACTTTACTTTTACCTGCCTAGCTAGCCGTTTTTAGTCCTCTAATAGTTTAGTATATTATAGGAAAAAAGATTCTACTATTATAGTATTAAAAGCTAAAGAAAACGATAAAATAACTAGTAAGTTACTTCTTTTATTATTTTATATCTTATTATATTATTATTTTATATCTTGTTATATTATTAATTTATATATTTATAATATTATAAATTTATAATTTACTAATATACTTATAAATAGTCCCTACTATTACAGAATCACCTTTAATTTCCGACTTTTTAACCGAATCTAGCTTTTCTAGCTTTTTAAGAAGTAATAAAAGACCTAAAAATAATACTATTATTAGTAGTAGTAATGGATTTTCTAAGGATACTACTCTTATATTAGCTCTTAAATTTATGCTTTAAAATAACCTATCTTTTACTACTATAACTAGTGAAAGCTTTAAAAAGCTTTTAAGTTATTATTACAAGTAAGTTTATATTATTATATTAATATATAACTTAAATATAATATATTATACTAATATTAAGTTATTTTAATTATAATATTAGCTTTTTTCATTATAAAGGCCTTATATCTCACATGAAAATATTACATTCTAATATAAAAAAGAATATAATAAATAAAATTTAAAATCAAGTTAATAAAATAGGTTTTATATCTATTTAACTTAATATTTAAACTTCTATTAATTCTAAATTATATTTAGGGGTTGTAACTAATTGGTTAAACCCCTAATTTAACTTAAAATATTATTTAATTAGTAAGTATTCTTATATTTATATTATTATTATTATTATTATTATAATTTAAAAGCTAATTATATATTTAGGATTTAAATATTTACCTATTAGCTATACCGGCCATTTAATTAATTCAATTTTCAATGAATTATTAACTAAATATAATATAAACCCTAAAAATATTATTAAGGTTAGTAGTTTATATATAAAATAATATTAATTTACTAACTTTTTAATTATAGCTTTACTAGAGATAATAGTTCTAATAATAATACCTTTTTATCTTCTTTTTTAAACTTATATTTTAAAAGGCATAAAAAGCCTTTAAATATTTATTATATAGCTTATATTTTAAATATAGTAGCTAAAGATATAATATTTATATTTATTAATAAAACAATAAATACCAAACATATTAAAGATTATATAAATAGCGAATTTTTACATTATTCTACCAAAGAATTCAACGATTTATCTGCTAAAAAAAGAATAAAATTTAATAATTTAATTCCAGGTATTTATTATATTACTTATTTTAAGTTATTTTATATAATTTAAGCTAATTATAAAATAAGAATTATTAAAAAAGTTAAAAGAATAGCTATTCTTATTAAAAATAACTAATAACTTTATTTATAATAGTTAAAAGCTTTAAAAGAAGTTAAAGATAAAGGATTTATTACTAAAAATAGTAATCTTATAAAAATACTATTAGGTAAGTTATTAATTCTATATTATAAATATTATTTAAAGCTTTAAAAGCTTATAAATAGTATTATTAATATTAATAAGTTATAATAAGTATTAATAACTAACTTTACTTATATTAATAAACGTAATAAAATAGAATTCAACCTATAAAATGCTTTACACAGCTATCTTATTAGCAGAACCTATTAAAATATTACAGAAAAAAACGAATTTAATAGCTTTTAAAGATACTAGCTTAACTACGTAAGAATAGGCTAATTTAAATACTTTAATAAGTATTTTAAAGATTTTTAATTAGCCTATAACACAATTATAAAGCTAATCTTATAATACTATAAGTTTAGTATATTTTTTTTTAATAAGAATTTATACTTTACTTTAAGATATATTAAAAGATTAAAAAAGTTAGCTTAAAAATATAAGTTTTATGATATTTATAATTTTATTTTAAATTATTAACTATTTTATAGTTAAATACTTATAATTTATTAGCTAAGATCTTTATTTTAGCTTTAGAAAAAGGCATATATAAATTAAATTACTATTTTCCTAAGAATATTAATAGTAATTATAATTTTTAAAAGCCTTATTTATTTACTATTATATTAGACTCTAAGCTTAATTTATAATTAATAAGAAATCAATTAAGTATTAATTCTAATACTATTAATTAACTATTAAAAGACTTAAAAGCTAAATATAAAGAGTAAGTTATAATTTATTATATATAATATATATTTTAAATTTCTTAATAATTAATTATATAATAGAACCTATTATAAATATATAAAAGACCCTAAAGATAAAGTAATTCCTTATATAAAATTAGAAGAAATTTCTTTTACTTTTAAAAAATTAATTAAAAATACGAATAATACTTAAATTAAAGTTAATTTATAATAACTAACTAATTTAGCTTCTCATAATAATATTAGGCTTTAAAAAAAGCCTAGCTTATTTAATAACTTATTTCTAAAGCAAAAAACTAAAGCTATTTAAAAAACTAAAAAAAATAAGATTTCTAGTTATTTAAAGCTTAATTTTAAAGAAGATATGGTATTTTTAATCTTTATAATCTTTTATAATATTATTTATACATTTATAATTATAAGCTAACTTTTAATAATAAGATATATTTATTTAGTAGGCTAATTCCACTAAATCTTTCTTAATTCTTTCTATAATAGCTCGAAAATATTTAGCTATTCCAGCTACTTTAAAAGCTATAAAAGGGAATTTTAACTAGGAAACTAATATTATTACTAAGCGAAGCACTGCTTTATTACATGAAAATATTCGAATTATTTTATTATTAAAAAACTAGGTTAAAAATAAGAATAAAAGGGTGAAAATAAGAGATATTATAATTTATTTTTATATTCTAGTAGAAATTTAAAAGAAAAAGAAGAAGAAGAGAAAGAAGAAGAGAAAAAAGAAGATTAAAATAAAGTTTTAACTAATTCTAATAAAAATAAGAATATTTCTAAGTTTAATTATATAAATATTAGTAAGAATATAAAAGAAGAAGAAGAGAAGGAAAATATTTATAATTCTAATACTTAATTTAATATTAAAAGGGTTTTTTTATTATTATTTTTTATTTTATATAAAAGAGTGAAATTTTAGCTTTATAAAAGTTTAAAAAGTAATATTTAAAGTTAACTATATAGAGAGTTATTTAAATTTATATTTTATATAAATTTATATTTATATTTAAGTTATAGGGTAATAAGTTAAATCTCTTTTTTTATAAAATATTTATATATAAATAATAGGATTTTTTTCCTTTATTAAATTAAGTAAATTATAATTATAATTATAATATAAAATAAAACCTACTTACCTAATATAAATCCCTTAAATTTCCCTTATACTTTCTCTTATTTTTATATTTTTATTAGTTTTTTAATCCCTGTTTTTAGCTTATTTAAGCTAGCTAATCCCTACTTACTAATACTAATATTAATAAGCAAATTTAGCTCTATTTTAGCTTACTAATTATATTAGCTAATAATAGCTTATAAATTAATTAATACTACATATTACACTAATTTTTAAAATGTAATATAGTGTAGTAAAACTACACTATACTACACTACACTAAAATTCACTAAAAACTACAAAACTACACTACTTCTAATGCTCTAATTATAGGTTAATTTAAGCTTTTAAATTATTTAATTAATAGCTTTAAAAGCTATTTAATAGTATAAAAAAACGATATTATTAACGTAAAAAAAGACTATTAATATTAGGCTATTAAAGATATAAGAGTCTTTTAAGTAAGGTGTTAAACCTAATAGCTTAAAGGTTTTACTAAGAGACTATTACTATAATAAGGCTAACCTTTATAGCTTATATAAGGCTTATAGTAGCCTTATTATTTAACCGAGCCTTTTAAAGCCTTTAGGAAATTTAACGTAAACTTCTTTATTAATTAGGCTATTTATAAAGGCGTTTACCGCGTTAAGCTACCTAGCTTTAAGGTTAAATTTAACTATAATAACTATTAGGGTTTAAAATAACCTTTTAGCTAAGATTATAGCGTAGGTCTTTTTATTATCTAGTAATTAAAGGTTATCTTATACGTATAAATAAGCCTTAAATTTATTAATAAATCTATATTTATTATATTTATATTTAAATACTTAAGTTAATAATAATAGGTAATATAGCCGTTTTATTTAATTAAGTTAAATAGGTTAAAAGGTCTCTTAGCTAATTAAGGTATTATATTTAACTTAAGTAGCCTTTTTAAATTTAAGTTTATAAGAGTGCTTTTATAGCTCTTTCTAATATTAAGGTTTAGGTAATAGGTTTCTTTTATATAGCCTTTTAAGTTATTTAATTAAAAAGCTACTATAAAAGCTATTAAAAGCCCTATTAGAAATTCGTTATAACCGTTAAAGCCCTTTAAATTAATTAAAAGGCTCTAATAAAGCTAGCGTTAAAAGGTTTTAATAAGAGCTACTTATATTAGATTTAAAGTCTTTAAAAGTATTAAATTTAAATAATTAACTTTCTTTTTAACTAGCTTAAAGGCCTTAAGTGTTAACTTTAATAATAAACTATACCTTATTAGTATTATTATTATTATTAGACTTAATATAAGTTAGAAATTTAAGCTATTATAGCTTTTATAGTTGAATTTAATGAATTTAACCTTAATAGAAGATTTTTTTATTAAAGGTTATATCTTTAACCTATTTAACTTTTAATTTTAATAGAATTTATGTATAAAAGATATTAATAGAGTTATATTTAATAAGATAATTAATTTTTACGTGAGCTATTATTTTAAGAGCTTATTTTTAAATGCCTTAAAGGGCTTTTTAGGTTATGAAATAAGCCTTATAGCTATACGTAATTAAATGTGTAATATTAGGCTTATTTAAATAACCTGTATTACGATTATTTAATTAAAGCTACTATTAAAGCTATTAAAAGAGCGTCTTTTAGTTCGTATCTTATTATAGTAATAGATTATAAAGGTAGGTAATAGCTTTCTAAATCTTAGGCTATAATTTAATAAAAAGGTTAACTATTAGTTATATTATATAAGCTTTTAACCCTAGAATACCCTTAAACCTTTTAATAGGGCTATTTTAAGCGAGTATATACGATAATATAAGCTTATTAATAATACCTTTATAGTTAATTTAAGCCTTATAAGCTATTTAAAGGCTTTTATTATTATCTTAATAGATTTAATAAATACTTAGTTAATACTACCTTTAAATTTAAGCCTTAAATAATTAAAGAGCTAATAATAGGGTATTTTAAGTAGTGTTTTTAAGCTTAAAGACTATTAAAAAGCCTAAGAATTTATCTTTAATTACTAGAGCTATTAACTTATTATTATAGCTAGGCTTAAATTAAAAGATATTAATGTAAATTCTTTAAAAGGGTTTTAGGCTTATTATTTAAGAGCTTTTATAAGAGATAACCGTTTTAGCCTTAGCTTTAAAATAGGCTTTATAATTAATTTATATAAGGCCTTAAATCTTTAATTTAATAGTCTATTAAACTAAATATTTAAGGCTATTTACGTTTAAGTAGCCTAGCTATTAGTATTAAAGGTCAATAAAGGCTATTTTCTAGGGTTAAGATAACGTTAAATTAAATTAAAAGCTTTTAATTTAATAAATTTTATTAAATTTAATAATAGATTACTTAAAATAACGCCTTATATAAAAGATAACCTTATTATTCTTTAATATAGCTCTTATAATTAAGTTTTAATTATAGCTCTTTTTTAGAAAGCTATTTAATAAGGTTATATTTATATAAAAGGTTAGAATAAAGGCTACTTACTTTAGTTAAAAGAGCTCTATTTATATTTATAAAGAGACCTTTTTATAGCCTTTAATTTAAAGCTTTATATCGCTTATAAAGACTTCTTTAAGCTATTAAAGAACTTAATAATTAATAAATCAATTAAGGTTATTATAAATGTATATATTTAACCTAAAATCTAGGATAAAAGAGTCTCTTAAAGGGTAAATATTCTTATAGATTAACTAAATAAATAACGCGGTTACTTACTTTACGTAATTTAACTTATACTTTTATTAGTTATAACCTTTTTTATTAATTTAAGCGTTTTTAGCGTTTTTAGCGTTTTTAGGCCCTTTAAGCTACCCTTATTTTTTAATCTTTTAAGCCCTTTAATATTTAGACCTTTATAAGCTTTATTATTCATTAATTTTTTAGGCTTTTAGTGCTTATAAAAAGCGTTTATAAGCTTCTTTAATTAATACTCGTAAAAAGTATTTATTAGCTTCTTTAATTTAATACTATTAAGGCTTAAATTACTCTAGTGCTTATAAAAGGCCTTTATCTTATAAAGAACCTTATTAATAAGGGCCTTTAATTTAAAGAACACCTTATTATTATTATTAAGGTTAGCTTAAAAACGTGATACCTTTTATTTTTAGGTTTTCCTATTACTTTTAATTAATTTAATTAAAAGCTTATTAATAAGCTTAATTAACTTTTACCTTAATAGATAGGTTTAATAGCTTCTATTAAATTTAAGCTTTAATTTTAGCGTTAGGCTTTTATATTAAATCTTTAAGAGACTCGTTTAAGTATAGACACTTATAATAATAGTGTTTTTAATTATAAAGGCACTTTAAAGCTATCTTTAACCTTTTATTTCTAGGTTAACTAGGTGCTTATAATACATTTAAGGTCTCTAATAATAATAGGCTTTCTTAGAAGGTAAAGGATAAAAAACCGCTCTTATCTTTTATAGCCTTTTAACGCTAATAATACTATTTATATAAATTACTAATCTAAAAGCTATTTAAAACCTTATTTATTTAACCTTTCTTATTAAGATTTAAGAGGTTTAAGATATAATTATTCTAATAGCTTAAAAATATAAAGCTAATTAAGGCTATTATAGCTATAAAATCTAGGGTTAATTAAAGCTCTTTTATATTAGGCAGGTTAATTTAACGAGCTTCCACTAATACCTTTTATTAGCTTATAATTTAAGCCTTAATTTTCGTATAATTAGCGCTCTTTAATACTAATTTATATTTTAATAAAACCTCTCTTTTATATTTTTATAATATAAGTTATAGCTAGGCTTATAATAGCTTTAATTATCTTAAAACGCTATCTTTAATAGCTATTACATTATAATAACTATTAATAGTCTTTATAATAAATTACTAAGTAATTAAAAGAGCTTTTTAATACCTTTAATAGGCTTAAATATAACCTAATAGTTATTTATAAGGAATTTAAGCCTCTTAAATTAAACCTTATTAAAGTTTATAATTATTATAACCTTAAGGTTAATATTACTAGGTTAGGGTTTTTTTAGAGAAATAATAGTTACCTTATTAGGCTATTAAGAATTAATTAAATGCTAAATACCCTAATTAATAGCGTACTTTTTAATAATAAAAATCTATTAAAAGTAGCTTTTTAAACCTATTAGAGTTACTAATAAAGGACCTTTAATATTTATAGCTAGGTTAATTAAGTCTTTTATTAAAGACCTTAAATATATTATAATTTAACGTTAAAATATCTTAAATTTAGTGGTAAACCGGGCTTATAACTATTACGTTAATAGCTATAAAAGTAAATTAAATAGTGGAATTATCCTTAAAATTAAAGCTATTTAAGTACGGAAAATAGGCCCTTATTTATAGATATTAAGGTTATCTAATAGGTCACCTAAAAAGTAATTAATTTAAGGGGTTCTATAATATCCAGCTATTAAAGGTCCGACTTTAATAGGGTGGTAGCGCGAGCCTTCTTTTAAGGCTTTTCGTACAATCGGAAAGCAGCTATTTAAGGCGTTTTGGGGCTTATCGGGGTCCCCGATAAATAGCAGCCTTTTTCCATTGAAAGGGGCCTTTGGCGTTGATAAGAAAGAGCCAAGATGTGCATACTTATAAGCTGGATCACGGGGATATTCGGCCAAGGGCCGCTGTTGCTGAAACCTTTTTGCTCAATGGCCCAGTGATCTAACCCGATAACCACTTTGATAATATAACGCACGCTTAGAAACTAGCCTACATCCACACGAACCCAAGCAAGGTTCATGAGTTTCGCGTATGTGTCACGCCGCTGGTGCGAAGCTGCTCGTAGGACAGTAATGTGGCTGCTGGTAGAGTTGAAGGTAAAAGAGACGTTGTAGCGACAGATTCCCTAAGAACAGCGGTTTTACCAGATTTTAATTAAGTTTCACTAAAAAAGTCCCTGCAACAGACACAATCTTACCAGTTTCGGGGGGAGCTTTAATACTAGCCGTGAAGATGACAGGCTGTCCCTCCTTCACATCAAATCTTCCAACGGCCGTCCGCCGACAATTCCATCATAAGCAGAACCCGCTTCGGTTGGAAATATAATATGCTAGTAGAATGGAGTCGTCACCAGCCACTGTATACGAAGTCGTGTTGGGCGGTCTAGGGCCTCGCCTCATAGATGCCGTTACGGCACAACCAGCACGCAATCCCTAAAAACCTTCACAAGGGCACGTGAAGCAGCAGCCCACTAGAGTCGTGGCGATGGCACAAATAGCGGCCTATCCAGTTCTACATAAGTAGTTGCCCCATGTATGGATCTAGGCAGACAGCTTGAATATGACCAGGGTAAAACTAGGCAAGTAAACAAGGGCATAAATTCAAGTCTACACAGATTTAGCATTTGACATATCCAAATACAGTTCGAAACCACGAGGTTTAAACGAAACGTATTGGATCCGCCAACAGTCGGCCGAGCTTAAACTCCAGATGAGAGCTTGATACAACGACTGAAGCTCACTAACCCATTAAGCCTCCTTCGACTGGCACTCATCGATTGCTTGTACGATTTCATCCCTAGTCTATTTTCATGTGAGCACAGCCCGCCCCTTTTCGTGGCAGCTAGCGAAACAGGATACTTACAGTGTATTGGGACGCGATGGAAGTGGCCCAGTCTGATATAACCGCATCTGCAGGAGGCTTGACATGACGTTAGTTCCCATTTCCAAGCATATCAATGGCACAGCTAGCAAACTTACATTGGCCTCCAGGCAGCTGACAAGCGCCACACGGAGATCCTCGAATTCATCGCCAGTAACATATCCTCGTGCAGTCTTGGCCGAGCCAGCGAGGGGGTTGGCCGTGGCCAGACCAGCCATAATAGCAGCAAGACCAACGAAAGCCTTCATATTGATAGTCTGATGGTTAGTGAGGACAACAGTATGTGAATATAGTGTGCTTTGTGATGGTTGTGATGGAGTAGAAAGTGATGTCCGCGGAGAGTGTTCCAGTTGAGGCAGAATTCTCGTCCTCTTTATACAGTTCTACTTGTTTGGAGGTACCAGGTCCTTCCTACTCGCTTCTGCAAAGCGCAGAGTCTTGATCATGTCCTCGGAGCCCGCGAGATGACGTGAGGCTGTGGACGAACCCTGGACGTCAGCGACGGCCCAGGCAACGGAAACGTTCTAGAATCTGCCAAATACGGCCATCGTTGGACCCTGTTCCTTGGATTCGGCGGACTGATGCTCCACATATCGGCGCATTTCCAGGACGTTTCTATTCAATGCAAAGAGTTGCCAAGATAATGCAATGAGGTAAAGAGTGGCACCATCTCCTAGGGCAAGGCAATATTTGGACGCTTTGGGATAAGATACAAATGTGGTCTGTGTGTTATTGCCATGCTATCGGCACTCGAGTCAATGTTATTCCCGCCCAGTCCATCATGGGCCGTCGTGTGAAGGCGCTACTATGCACACCGTGCTTCTACTATAAACATCGATTATTCGACACCATCGACCGCATTTGCTTCAATGACATGCCGCAACAACTTGCTATTACATGGGCGCTCCGGTTCTCGGTGGCGGAGCAGGCCTGGTTGCTTAATTGCGGCAATGTGCCATCCTCGCCGCTGCAGTCTGTGATATTCGTCGACGTTCACCGTCATGCCGACTCTAGATGGGTCCATGCCGAGGTAGTCTCTGCCTTTCGGCGACATTATCCCTAGGACTCGGCTCCCAGAAGCCAAGGCACAGTCCACAGCTCGTATCGCTTGTCGTTGTTTACTAGACTCCATAATCAGCTTGCTACGACCTGTCTCCAAGTGCTGTCTACCGGCAGATTCCGTCTTGGCATTTCCAGAGTAAGCCGTAAACGTTACCTTCTGTATTAAATTTTCCAAGGAAAATCTGGTGGAAATACTCGGTTTACAACTTTGTATTCATGCTTTAAAAAAACACAGTATTTCCAAGTCCCATAACTAATAAGCATTCTTCGTATCTCCGTAGTTTGCGCGGTAAGCAGCTCCACCACGGCCTGCTTTGCTCATTACAACTTCAGCCGTCAAGCCTAAAAACCTTTTGCCATCAAGCACGTATCCTTATTCCTTATTCCGTCAAACTCTGCTTCCGTACTTTGAGCGTGCATATATGTAGGACGCATCTGTTTATCGCTACATCGTGTACTGGAAATAACGTCAGCCTAATAAGTCTTTTATCTGGGGACGCTTTTCAAGTCTTACCAATGTAGCAAGAGTGCCTTCAGAAATTGGGCGCATCATTGAACAGAAATTTGAAATCCCCCGACTGAATGCAGCTCAGAACTTCTTTGTCATTATCTGATACCGCTTGAAATTCGAACGGTATACCGCCATTGTTGTAAGCCAAGTAGTAGCCAATGAAGATCTGTTTATTTGATTCAAGCATGGAACCATCTTCAGTAAACAGTGTGCGGACGCACCTCTCGTACACTTCGTCGAGGGCAATCTGTTCGATCTAGGTCTTAAGTTGCCAAGATTTGAACATCGTCACAGTCCCACAAGGCTGTATTTTCGCAGCCAAGGAGGTCTAAAGCATTTGCCATCTTCTCACGTAACGTGTGGAATATTCCGCACTGGGATGTGAACCTTGTTCCCTGGCAGCCCTCAGGCTTTGACGAAAGCAAATTCCGGGCTACTTTTACATGGCCGCTTATTTTGTCGTTCAAAAAGGGAAAAATCTCTTCTTTAAGCGCTCTCAGAAGTTTCTTCTGGATTCGCGTAACAGTCGTTCTCCAGATGAGTATCTGCTCCACAAGAACGATATTCATACCAAGGTGATACAAAGAAAGCTCCAATGCGTGGTCATCATTCAAAACAACTCCTTTGGCGCCTTGTCGGGCGCATTTCGGTACCTCTGTAAACTCCGAAAGTTTGAGTAAATGGCTCTGGACAAAATCCAGAGGATATTTGCGAGCGCCTCCAATAGTCATGCCTGATAGTTGGTAAAATGGCACAACTTTGTTTGGATTCAAAACACCGGGATGAGTTCCAATCGCCACAAAGACCTCTTTTTCTTTGCCTTCTGTATTCTTGTTGCAAGCCTCGTTGACATTTCTACCGGTGGCGACAGGCCCCGAAGTGAGATACGAGCATGGCTGATTTTATATCTAGCCTCTTGTTCCTTCGACGGGGTATTGAGTCTCCGATGATCCTTCTGCCAATGACCGTGCATGCCTTGCTCTAATCCGGTCTGCAGATGATTGAATAGGCTTGCTTGTTGTTCTGGCACAGGCACATTTGAGTCCGAGGCAGCTTCGCATATTTCTCCATCCTCGGCAGGCTGTTCCTCTTGCTCTCGTGTATCGATGAGTTTGGGTACTTTTGTTTGACGTGGCGAGACGGTGGAGTTTTCACATCGTGTAGGCGTCTCGCGACTATCCGAACGTTGAGAGCTCGAGCGCTTGCGAGACGCTGGCGCCGCCGCGCCGGCGTGTCTTGAGGAGGCATTGCACTTGCTCTCTGGGTTGAAGTCGGCGTCTTCTGTTGGCGTATGGAGCTTGAAGGAAAAGGTTGGCTGTGAACTCCTGTCGGTTGGCTCTTCTAGCCTTTGGAATCGTTCGTGTAGGTGGAAAGAATACGGCAGCAGGAGCGGGAGGGACGACAAGTTTAAGTAACCCCTAGGAGTCGCTGCCTGACGGCCCGGATACAAGCTTCAAGACGTATTTCACGGCTGTTCAATGGTGGTCCGTACATTGTGCTCCATTCCGACTACCATGGAGTGCTACTGAACTGGCATCCAGCAAAGCCAGAACCGACCTCGAACAATGGAAATCGCCCGCGACTCGAGCAAACAAAGACCACCCCTGGCACTACAAACAGCAAGACGATAGAACACGCTGCCAACTACATGCGTACTGCCACGCATCTTGTAATGCCCCTGCCCAAAATGTGGCTCGCTGTGTTACGACTCGCGAGGCCGGCCAAAAGGCTGCAGACCGATTTCAGTACGAGTTGAGTGAACTCGAGAGGAACATGCAACCCTAGCATGACTGTGATTTGCTTTTACTCTGAAATATCTTGTACAAGCAGTAGTCTAGTTTCTAGCTAGCTTCGAATACACACTACGAGGTCTAATTAATTACTCGACAACCTACCAACTCCGTACAGTATGCTGAGAGTGCTGGCAGCGTGTTTCGCTTGCAAACCCGTGTATGTAGACAAGTCTTTGTCAGAGCTCGGCACCCCTGCCTCGCGAGTCAACATCAGCTTCACGCCAATTCCCGCGTCATTTGCTGTACAGAGGTCACGTAGCATCGTTCCACACGGTCGCACGAGTCCTGTATGCGATGGATATTCTTCTTCTGCCACGAGTGTTCAGCCGGTCTTTGCAGTGTTCGGCGTCGGAACCATCGTTGAGCACCCAACACATGTCACGCACGTCCTCACCGCGCCCGGCCCAACTGTAGGCGTACAACAAATGGCTCTGTAATAAAAACACCCGTTGTTCCTCGGTAAAAGTGTGCGCAAATGGCCCGCCGCAAACAAGGCCGGCAACGGCAGCGCTGATGCTAGGCCCATGCAGCACCTTGTTACTCTTATACCGGGCCGGCCATGCTCTCTGAAAGAGGGGATTCTCAGCCTTCTTCCGTGTTCCGCTTATCCAAGTCCATGAAATCCTGCAGCGCGGCCAGGAAGGATCGATGGCTGGGCGTTGAAGCCATCCAGGCGTTTAGAATCGAATGTCCAAAGTTGGTGTCGTTGCCCATTCGGCCAAAGGTTGCCGTATCCGGCACAGGAATATCTTGTTGATTAAACAGGGATCCATGTGCCCGCTCAACGTCTTCTCTTGGATGTAAGCACTCGGTGTCGAGGTCGGCATGAACGCTTTCATGTAAGCCGTTAGCCTTTCTGTAGCGGGCAATATGTGTCACACGATCAAACCTCAACAACAACGCCCAATAAAAGGGGCATCGCCGATAAAGGACCTGTGAGGCTACACAGACTGAACACATGACCCGCTGGGAGCATTAGGCACATCTGTCTCTTCAATGTGTATATAGTGGTCACTAGTCCCTGCCATTCCCTTAGGGATCAAGGACCTTGGACATCCTACAAGATTATCTAGTTTGCCCGATAGATGACTCCTGGCAGGCCGCGGTAGGCATCCTCAAGCCAGAGAAAATGTGCCTAAACCAGCGCCAGGTTATACTCATCGGTCCAGACGACCCATTCCCAGTCGGTGCTTCCGCCGACACGACAGACTCCTGTCTCGGAATTTTGGCGGTAGCTCCAAAGTCTTCGAGCTCCGGTAAAATATCTTGGGAATTGGACCCCGTGTGTCCGTTGGGCGGCGGGAAAGCTTAATCGCTGGTAATATAAAACGTTTTCAAAAAAGCAACTTAAAATAACCTGTATATCAACACCTCAAGCAATAAGTAAGTCTTAGTAACACAATATGATTGTTCTTTTAGTCTTATTATTAGTATAATATGACTAGTAATATATGGTGTATGCACACATTAAACCTATTTATGAAGTATATAAACGGGGGATAATAGCTCAAGATGAATAAGAGAGTTGTTAAAGGTTATAGAGAAAAAGAGAGCCAGGATATACACGTTTATAAGCTGAATTTTAGGATCGGCTTTGAGCTCACATCACTAGATCTGTTTACTCCATGACTCAGTGGTTAAACCTGACATCTACTCTAATAAAGACCATCTTAATAAAGAGCTGTCAGAAAGAGCCTCAGTTACGGATCCTTGCTCCATCCGAATCTGCCACAGTGAAACAGGCCGAATCACCAATATTGGAAGCTTTAAATGGTGGATTGCATCACCATGACACTTGATAACATCGGCAATGTCTAGTAGCTCCCCGGTAAGGACGCTCCCCTGGCCGTGATGCTTCAACGAGACAGCCTCCCAAGCCTGGACCACAGGAGGTCGTAAAGCGAGTTCCCATGTTCCTCTTCAGGCAATAACAGCAGGTCGCTCTTTACCTGGCGTATCTTAATAGCATGGCTGATGCCTCTTTTCCGTTCCAAATTTCCATCGTCTCGAGTTTGGCATTCTCATGACAGCGGCCCGCTACTGTCCGGAGCATGTCGTCCATCTCCATGGGATCCCCATCGGGTGCGAGTTATTGTGAAGTGAGGGCAAGCAAATTCAAGTTTGGCCACTTCCAGGAAGCCTCAATAGCATGGAAGAAGTGGCTAGCATCAACAAGATACGATGCCGAGAGGTGTTCAAGCTTGAGACTGGCGTCGGCGACCGCACGGCTGACATTAAAGTCCGGGATCCGAACAGGACTACACCTCAGACATTTCATGGCGTACTATTGGTGGAAATTCTCAAAGAGTACGAGTTTCCGTAGTTGTCTAGAGGCGAGCGATTCAAAAAGCACCTGGAAATCTACAACCAGGATAAGTCTTAGCTGTCGCCAGTACACACAAGTGGGAGCGGCACTCACATTTATCTCCCAACTTCTGCATCCCATCAATCCAGTCCCTCCAAGGCTCATAGTGAATTTCCTCGAGTCTGGGAAGACGGGCAAACATCTGTGCTAGTGCGACCGGCTTCCATCGCCGGCGGTTGTGCTGACGGAGAGGAACGCTTGTTATTGCCGGGACTAACGGCAGTTGCAGCCACCACTGTGCTTCCTGTTCCTCAGCGTCGAACGGCCTCTCGCCCATGATGTCGTCAAAATATTTGAAGTTAACCGCAAAGGATGGAGCGGAACCTCGCTTGCCGTCAATTCAGCCGTGCTGATGGTTAGTCACTTTCGCTGACATCGCCTGCTTCTCGTATAGGCTCCAGTCGCACCGAGCCGGGGGGATGGGAATATCAGGCCCAAAGGTCAGATATTTGAACCAGTGCTTCGAGTCGCTGGGGAGTGAAGACTGGTATCGAGCAGCAAGGTTCCGTGTGGCTCCCATGTGCTGAGAGTTGAGAATAGAGGCTGGAATGCTGTGGTAATCTGAACATTGTCGCTGTTACCGAGCCCTTCCATATCTCTGATACTGGGAACACACTCAATGCAATCATATTCCAGGAGTTCGAGGCAAAACCAGATGTAGCGGACACGAGCCCGATGGCGATGAGCAATCGACTCAAAACCGGCGAGCCGTGAGGGTGTCAGCTTGATTCGGGCGAAATTGTGCGGCTCAATGATAGACTTCCATTCTCGAGACACTGTGGCAAAGCCAGCCAAGTCACATGCGTCCTGCAGTAAGGACTCTACGACCAGAGTTCGGAGTGCCAAGATATATTGCTGCCTGTTGCTAACGACATTGGCGTCACCTTCACCAAGAGGTTGACAGATGGAATCCAATTGTGCGTGAGGGTAAAAATACTGGAGCAGCTGGTCTCTTCTATATGTTCTCGGCAGCGTCAAGTTGGTCCGTTAAGAAGGGTAGCGTGGATCTTATCACGATATGGTATCATCTAGTTGCATTCAAGGTTGTTTTAGGGCCAGGCACATGTAAACCCATGTCGTGTTCATGGCAGTGCTCAAATGAATTATGGCTCTTTCTGTCAGCATTCGCGATGCAAAGCAGCGAAATAGGTGCGCTTACCAAGCTCCCTTAGCCAAGTACAATAGCTCGATACACCAAGGGCTCACAAAGTAATTCCGGTAAAGCCAGGAAGAAAGAAGTAATGAGGAACATGGCAGTCAATTTCAAAAGCGGTGAAACCTTACCAACTAATAGTCTACGATATGTCTTGCTTGTCTCACTATTCCACGGCGGACGAAAGCCAGATGACGAAAGGGAAGAATCCAGTCTGACGATACATGAATCAAAGCATAATTGGTCGGGTCTCAGTTTCAGCCGGTTTATTGAACCAACCGATCTACAGTGGAAGGCAAAAGGAATCTGACCATATCAGGTACCTGGCTATCATGTTTTATATTATAATATTTTGTGTGTGTATATTTGTGTATACTTCGCGGCGGGCAAATATATTCTGCCACAGACTGTAGGTTACATGTACTATCCAGAACACCCAGCCCGCGCAAAGGTGGCCGACCCCTCGTTCTGGACCCACCAGTTGACCAGACTCCCGGAACTACTGGATAGCGGCGCAAAGAGGACAGAATCCGACAGACCAACAGTCCAGTCTACAGAGGCCACCTCGCCAGACCTTGGCGCCCCGCCCCACTTGCATCTCGCGTGCGCTCCCTCCACCAATGACAAGTCGGCCTCGCCAACCTCAACGTCAACTTCGACCTCATGCTCGTCCTCAATCTCCTGTCTAGACCTTACCTCCCCATCCCGCAATTGAGTCGCCATAATCGTGATTCTTCACCTCGCGACTCATCCCTTCTTGCCCCCATCGCTCTTTGGTCTCTTTCTGCTCCTTGTTTGCGTCTCGTCCATCTGCCCGCCATGTTGTTCTCCTCGTTGCTCTCTGTGCTTGCTCTGCACATCTTTGGCGCGGCTGCGGTATGAAAACCACCACTCATCATCAATTGAATGACAAGACACTCACGCCTAACTCGACGACCGTCACAGGCCGACGCCGCCGACGACAGCGCCTCCTCCCACAGGGCTGATCTCGCCGCCGTCGTCAAGACCACCTTCCCCGACGCCGACATCCTCGGCGTCCGCCTCGTCAACGGCCGGCCGACCAAGGCCCTCGTCGAAGTCACCAACAAGGAAGATGGGCCCATCCAAATCTCCGTCCTCGCCGGCGTCCTGGCCACCACCAAGACCCTCCCCGAGGAACCCCCGCCTACCAGGGCATCATTCGCAACCTGACGGTCGTGCAGTACAACCACCCCATCGAGGCCGGCGAGACCAAGAGCTTCACCTACTCCTTCGCCCTCGACATGCAGCCCCAGGATGTGAAGCTGCAGATCGCCGCCGTCATCACAAACGCCAACGGCGACGTGTACCAGGTCCGGCCCACGACGGCCTCGCCGCCATTGTCGAAGCTCCCACCAGCTTCCTCGACCCTCAAATGTACCTACAGTTCTTCCCCCCTGTTGATGCTCGAGCGCACATTGAAAAGATCTGACTAACAATCCCGCCCAGCATCTTCCTCTACCTCGTCCTGTCCGCCGCTTTCGCCGGGACCCTCTACTTTGTCTACAAGACCTGGATCGAGGCCCTCTTCCCGCAAGCCAAGCGCACAAAGTCCTCATCCAGCGGCCTCAAAAAGGCCAAGAAGTCCGCCGACGCCGACGCCGCCCTCTCCGGCTCCGAGTCCGCTGCCGCCACCACCGGCAGCAAGACTTACGACGAGAGCTGGATCCCCGACCACCACATCAACCGCCCCATCGCGAAGCGCGTCAAGTCTACCCCCAAGAAGAAGGTTGTCGAGTAAACACCTCTTGTTGAAAGAAAAGAGGCCTGTGTTTTTTTCTTTCTTGAAAACAAAAGGGTCTGTAAGACGAGCTCTGGGGATAACACGAAATGTCACATCGTGATATGGCTGTATGAGAACAAGCAACCTGTACTACGAGATGATCTGCAGGCGGGCATAGCTTCTGTCTGACTAGGAGATGGGACAAGGGGGTTTGTTGGGTATGAGTCGGCGAGGGGAATCGGACAAATAAAAGCTATCGCACAGTATTCTGTACTACCGCGTCAGGATATTTACTATTCTTGCACCAAAAAAAAATAATCAAAACCCTAGTCATACCTCATGCCACAAGCTTGAACGTGAGCCATGTCCGGGATTTCATGTGCCAAACGTGTCCTCATCCCGTCTAGCAAAAAGCCCAGCTAAGCTAAGCGTAGTCTCGCGGTATCGTACTTGTACGTTGTGTCATCTACACCCATTGTAATATACCATTCAACATAGCAACATGCAAGCCACATCATACCGTCTTGACAAAATTTTTCTCACTCATCGCGTCTCCGCTCCGCCGCCTCCCCAGCCAAATAGCTCATCACGGCCTGCTCCTGCAGCCTGCAATCCCTCTCGCCGCCGCCGTCCTCCAGACCAACATGCCCAAAGAGGCACGCCCACAGGTCGCCCTTGTCCACCACCTCACCCGCCGACTTGTCCTTGCTCATGAGCTTGGAAAGCGCCGCGTGCTCCAGCTCAAGCGTGTTCGCCGCCTCGATATTCGCATCCAGCAGTTCCGGCGTGGCCGCGCCTTTTGCACCGGCGCCCGACGGCCCATGTGCTCCATGCGTCGCTGCACCGAGAGATTGTAAATGCTCTCTTCGACGGTGCCGGACACCAGGTACAGCCATACGGTAGTCTCGTGCTGCTGCCCGATACGGTCTACCCGCGCAATGGCCTGCAGCTCGAGCGCCGTGTTGAGCAGAGGCTCACACAGGAAGACGTGGCTCGCGTTGACGAGGTTGAGCCCGCTCGAGTGGGCGCGCGCATGAAGCAGGAATACTTCGACGGCGGGGTCTTCCTTGAAGCTAGCAATGCCGTTGACGTCGTCGATGGAGGCGTGGCCGATGCGGAACCGTCTGAATGCGTTGCGCAAGATGTGCAGGAAGTCGCGATATCTGCAAGTTTGCCACGTATTAGCAACAGCGAATGGAATGGACGGGGTTTGTCGTCCAGGCAGAGAGGACAATTCAGAAGACGTACTGGGAAAACACAATCGACTTGGCACCGGGGTCGGACTCTCTCAACCAGAGGAGGTCCTCACAAGGGTGTCAACTTGGTCGTGAATGACGGCCCGTCGAGTTCCACGTTTTTAATCTCGGCCAATTTGTCCGCGTTGAACTCGGAGTAGATTGCCGTCTTTTTTGGCGAGCTGCCAGCCACCGCCGCGGCAACGAGCCTCCCTGATCATTGGCGCCTTCGCTGCGAATCTGTAACTGCTGCGGCTTTATGGCGATGTCGTGCAGGTTAGATGGCTTCAGGCCCCTTTTGCACACGGGGCAGTTGTGATGGGCTTTGAACCACAGCGTCATGCATTCCTTGCAGAACTGGTGGCCACAGACGGTCAGGACGCCGGTGACAAAAGGCGTCTGGCAAATGACGCACATTCGGGGCTCATTTGACTTGGCACCCGCTTCTTTCAAGTTCAAGACTATTACCAAGTTAGAACCAAACACCTGGATCGCTGGCCGAGGGTTAGTTTTTCGACTTACGGTATCTATGTTTCGCTTCGGCCGAAGACAGTTTTCGACGCAGCTCATCTTCTGTCTGCTTCAGCTTGTTGATCGCGTTGTCGTCTTTGGGTCCTTCCAGAGGGAGCACGGCGTCCGAAACTGCCTGCAGCTGACGATAGTACTCCAGTCTCGCATTCATTGCCACTTTGAAACTTTCAATTTCCGATTCCAGTGCCGTTGCCACTTTGTTTTGATCGTTGATCTGGCTTTGAGTAGCCTTCAGCTGGTCCGAAGCAATCTTGAACTCCACGGCCTCACGGCTCGTAGTAGTGTTGTCGCGGGACAGCCGGGGATTGCAGGCCACGGAACTCGCTTACGGCACCTCTCATGGATAGATGGGCCATCTTGGGTTTAATTCTGCCCTCAGCCGAAGCATTTGGACCATCTTCACCGGCGCTGGACCCTCACCGGCCCTTGCCAGCCGGAGGGAAGTTTCGGTTTCGTGCTTGGCCATTCATTCGTTTGGCCAGAGATTGCGTCTTGACGATCGGCAATAGCAGCTCGCAAGGTGGTAACATAGACCATAAGCAAGTCTTGGAACTTGGCAGAGTTCGCCAAGCTCTCTCCAGTGGTTTCGACGTCTTCGT